>NC_088220.1:75123836-75128836 GCF_036934945.1 Oncorhynchus masou masou
AATCTCCTTTGCATTAGCGTAGCCTCTTCTGTAGCCTGTCAACTATGTGTCTATCTATCCCTGTTCTCTCCTCTCTGCACAGACCATACAAACGCTCCACACCACGTGGCCACCCTAATCTGGTGGTCCCAGCGCGCACGACCCACGTGGAGTTCCAGGTCTCCGGTAGCCTCTGGAACTGCCGATCTGCGGCCAACAAGGCAGAGTTCATCTCAGCCTATGCCTCCCTCCAGTCCCTCGACTTCTTGGCACTGACGGAAACATGGATCACCACAGATAACACTGCTACTCCTACTGCTCTCTCTTCGTCCGCCCACGTGTTCTCGCACACCCCGAGAGCTTCTGGTCAGCGGGGTGGTGGCACCGGGATCCTCATCTCTCCCAAGTGGTCATTCTCTCTCTCTCCCCTTACCCATCTGACTATCGCCTCCTTTGAATTCCATGCTGTCACAGTTACCAGCCCTTTCAAGCTTAACATCCTTATCATTTATCGCCCTCCAGGTTCCCTCGGAGAGTTCATCAATGAGCTTGATGCCTTGATAAGCTCCTTTCCTGAGGACGGCTCACCTCTCACAGTCCTGGGCGACTTTAACCTCCCCACGTCTACCTTTGACTCATTCCTCTCTGCCTCCTTCTTTCCACTCCTCTCCTCTTTTGACCTCACCCTCTCACCTTCCCCCTACTCACAAGGCAGGCAATACGCTCGACCTCATCTTTACTAGATGCTGTTCTTCCACTAACCTCATTGCAACTCCCCTCCAAGTCTCCGACCACTACCTTGTATCCTTTTCCCTCTCGCTCTCATCCAACACTTCCCACACTGCCCCTACTCGGATGGTATCGCGCCGTCCCAACCTTCGCTCTCTCTCCCCCGCTACTCTCTCCTCTTCCATCCTATCATCTCTTCCCTCTGCTCATACCTTCTCCAACCTATCTCCTGATTCTGCCTCCTCAACCCTCCTCTCTTCCCTTTCTGCATCCTTTGACTCTCTATGTCCCCTATCCTCCAGGCCGGCTCGGTCCTCCCCTCCCGCTCCGTGGCTCGATGACTCATTGCGAGCTCACAGAACAGAGCTCCGGGCAGCCGAGCGGAAATGGAGGAAAACTCGCCTCCCTGCGGACCTGGCATCCTTTCACTCCCTCCTCTCTACATTTTCCTCCTCTGTCTCTGCTGCTAAAGCCACTTTCTACCACTCTAAATTCCAAGCATCTGCCTCTAACCCTAGGAAGCTCTTTGCCACCTTCTCCTCCCTCCTGAATCCTCCTCCCCCTCCCCCCCTCCTCCCTCTCTGCAGATGACTTCGTCAACCATTTTGAAAAGAAGGTCGACGACATCCGATCCTCGTTTGCTAAGTCAAACGACACCGCTGGTTCTACTCACACTGCCCTACCCTGTGCTCTGACCTCTTTCTCCCCTCTCTCTCCAGATGAAATCTCGCTTCTTGTGACGGCCGGCCGCCCAACAACCTGCCCGCTTGACCCTATCCCCTCCTCTCTTCTCCAGACCATTTCCGGAGACCTTCTCCCTTACCTCACCTCGCTCATCAACTCATCCCTGACCGCTGGCTACGTCCCTTCCGTCTTCAAGAGAGCGAGAGTTGCACCCCTTCTGAAAAAACCTACACTCGATCCCTCCAAGGTCAACAACTACAGACCAGTATCCCTTCTTTCTTTTCTCTCCAAAACTCTTGAACGTGCCGTCCTTGGCCAGCTCTCCCGCTATCTCTCTCAGAATGACCTTCTTGATCCAAATCAGTCAGGTTTCAAGACTAGTCATTCAACTGAGACTGCTCTTCTCTGTATCACTGAGGCGCTCCGCACTGCTAAAGCTAACTCTCTCTCCTCTGCTCTCATCCTTCTAGACCTATCGGCTGCCTTCGATACTGTGAACCACCAGATCCTCCTCTCCACCCTCTCCGAGTTGGGCATCTCCGGCGCAGCCCACGCTTGGATTGCGTCCTACCTGACAGGTCGCTCCTACCAGGTGGCGTGGCGAGAATCTGTCTCCTCGCCACGCGCTCTCACCACTGGTGTCCCCCAGGGCTCTGTTCTAGGCCCTCTCCTATTCTCGCTATACACCAAGTCACTTGGCTCTGTCATAACCTCACATGGTCTCTCCTATCATTGCTATGCAGACGACACACAATTAATCTTCTCCTTTCCCCCTTCTGATGACCAGGTGGCGAATCGCATCTCTGCATGTCTGGCAGACATATCAGTGTGGATGACGGATCACCACCTCAAGCTGAACCTCGGCAAGACGGAGCTGCTCTTCCTCCCGGGGAAGGACTGCCCGTTCCATGATCTCGCCATCACGGTTGACAACTCCATTGTGTCCTCCTCCCAGAGCGCTAAGAACCTTGGCGTGATCCTGGACAACACCCTGTCGTTCTCAACCAACATCATGGCGGTGGCCCGTTCCTGTAGGTTCATGCTCTACAACATCCGCAGAGTGCGACCCTGCCTCACACAGGAAGCGGCGCAGGTCCTAATCCAGGCACTTGTCATCTCCCGTCTGGATTACTGCAACTCGCTGTTGGCTGGGCTCCCTGCCTGTGCCATTAAACCCCTACAACTCATCCAGAACGCCGCAGCCCGTCTGGTGTTCAACCTTCCCAAGTTCTCTCACGTCACCCCGCTCCTCCGCTCTCTCCACTGGCTTCCAGTTGAAGCTCGCATCCGCTGCAAGACCATGGTGCTTGCCTACGGAGCTGTGAGGGGAACGGCACCGCAGTACCTCCAGGCTCTGATCAGGCCCTACACCCAAGCAAGGGCACTGCGTTCATCCACCTCTGGCCTGCTCGCCTCCCTACCACTGAGGAAGTACAGTTCCCGCTCAGCCCAGTCAAAACTGTTCGCTGCTCTGGCCCCCCAATGGTGGAACAAACTCCCTCACGACGCCAGGACAGCGGAGTCAATCACCACCTTCCGGAGACACCTGAAACCCCACCTCTTCAAGGAATACCTAGGATAGGATAAGTAATCCTTCTCACCCCCCCCTTAATGATTTAGATGCACTATTGTAAAGTGGCTGTTCCACTGGATGTCAGAAGGTGAATTCACCAATTTGTAAGTCGCTCTGGATAAGAGCGTCTGCTAAATGACTTAAATGTAAATGTAAATGTAGAGAGGAAGAGAGGAGATGAGGAGGGTTTAGAGAGGAAGAGAGGAGATGAAGAGGGTTTAGAGAGGAAGAGAGGAGATGAAGAGGGTTTAGAGAGGAAGAGAGGAGATGAGGAGGGTTTAGAGAGGAAGAGAGGAGATGAAGAGGGTTTAGAGAGGAAGAGAGGAGATGAGGAGGGTTTAGAGAGGAAGAGAGGAAATGGGGATGGTTTAGAGAGGAAGAGAGGAGATGAGGAGGGTTTAGAGAGGAAGAGAGGAGATGAAGATGGTTTAGAGAGGAAGAGAGGAGATTATTAAGAGGGTTTAGAGTGGAAGAGATGAGATGAAGAGGGTTTAGAGATGACGAGAGGAGATGAAGAGGGTTTAGAGAGGAAGAGAGGAGATGAAGAGGGTTTAGAGAGGAAGAGCGGAGATGAGGATGGTTTAGAGAGGAGATGAAGAGGAAAGCGATTAGACATGCAGATCAGACCATGGTGGATGCATATGGTCATGTGTCCCCCAGCCCCCCTAGTTCCCATGGCGATGGATCGTTCCGATTCTAGAAACATTTCATTCTGCTGCATTGACTCACATCAATAATATATGGACAACATCTGGACCTGATGGGCCCAGGTTGAATGTGACAGAGCATGTGTGTAGAGTGGGTTCTACCAGTGAGGCATGCTGGAGTATGTGTGTGTGTGGGGGGGGGGGGATTGTGTGGAAGAATTGGAGAATGCGTATGTGCTTGTGTCCTTGTCTACACGTGTGTTGGAGAGGGGGTTGAGTTGAGGTATTCTATCTTACTGGTGAGTCTATGTTACAAGGTTGAAATCAATGACAGTCAACACACACGTTTATTCTGTTTCCTAGTTCCACCTCCCTTCCTGCGTCTCCCACACACCTTCTCCCCTTCTTTCTCCACCCCCTCTCAGGTCTTCCCTTCAAAGAGGAGGAGAAGAAAAAAGGAAAGGAAAGTGGTATCAAAGTAGCAGTAAGATTAAGATGTAGGGTGTCGCCATGGCGATGATTGATACTCTTCGCTTTCCTCAAACGAAGAGGTGAAATGCAATCTTTCCGTTCTAGGACAAGCGTAGGGGGGTCTATTTTGGTGTGATTGTGTGTATGTGTGTGACTCACCAAGTGGATGTCTGGGTCTCACCTGTGTACAACAGCAATGAAAGAGGTAAAAGAAGAGACAAGATGGACAAAGTTAGAAAAGAGAGAAACGGACAGAATGGAACACGGACGAGGTGAAGTGGTTAAACCGATGAAGAGGTGGCGTGTCGAAGCTCAAGTCGCCGACAAAAAGGAGACAGATGGCAAATCCATATGTTTCAGTAAGAACCGGTCGACTGTTTAATTTGAAACAGATTGAATTTATAAAGACCCCAATGTCTGTCATCCTGCTACTCCCCCTTTCTCCACCTCTGACCACAGCTAGACAAGAGCCATCGTTCATACGGTAACTTACCAGAGAGAGAGAGAGAGAGGGGGTGAGCGATGAGAAAAGAAAGAGAAAGAGGGAGAAAGACAGAGGAGAAACATAAAGAGAAATGAAAGGAAGAGAATAGACATGGAAGACAAAGAGAAGGAGAAAATGAAAGAGATATAGAAAGTGGGAGGAAGGGATAAGCCAAGCTATATTGGCAACATTAACAAAGCTCCAAGTCTCCCAGAGTGATTTTGACAGTAACAGCCAGTGTGAGACATAAATACCTACATTTCAGAACTGTGTGTGTTTTATATTTGGCCCCGGGTACTTATAACGCACTCTGAATAGATGGTATGTCGTCTGGAATAGAACTCTAATCATTCATTCTCGGAGAACTGTTATGCCCCTCACTCTACCTTCAGCCTATACATCTCTCTCTCTCTATCTCTCTCTGTCTCTCTCT
>NC_088220.1:75131336-75256336 GCF_036934945.1 Oncorhynchus masou masou
GAGAAACCATCGCCACCACCAACCCTCACTGTGCCATGAGAAACCATCCCCACCACCAACCCTCACTCTGCCATGAGAAACCATCCCCACCACCAACCCTCACTGTGCCATGAGAAACCATCCCCACCACCAACCCTCACTGTGCCATGAGAAACCATCGCCACCACCAACCCTCACTGTGCCATGAGAAACCATCGCCACCACCAACCCTCACTGTGCCATGAGAAACCATCCCCACCACCAACCCTCACTGTGCCATGAGAAACCATCCCCACCACCAACCCTCACTGTGCCATGAGAAACCATCGCCACCACCAACCCTCAATGTGCCATGAGAAACCATCGCCACCACCAACCCTCACTGTGCCATGAGAAACCATCCCCACCACCAACCCTCACTGTGCCATGAGAAACCATCCCCACCACCAACCCTCACTGTGCCATGAGAAACCATCGCCACCACCAACCCTCACTGTGCCATGAGAAACCATCCCCACCACCAACCCTCACTGTGCCATGAGAAACCATCCCCACCACCAACCCTCACTGTGCCATGAGAAACCATCCCCACCACCAACCCTCACTGTGCCATGAGAAACCATCGCCACCACCAACCCTCACTGTGCCATGAGAAACCATCCCCACCACCAACCCTCACTCTGCCATGAGAAACCATCCCCACCACCAACCCTCACTGTGCCATGAGAAACCATCCCCACCACCAACCCTCACTGTGCCATGAGAAACCATCGCCACCACCAACCCTCACTGTGCCATGAGAAACCATCGCCACCACCAACCCTCACTGTGCCATGAGAAACCATCCCCACCACCAACCCTCACTGTGCCATGAGAAACCATCCCCACCACCAACCCTCACTGTGCCATGAGAAACCATCGCCACCACCAACCCTCACTGTGCCATGAGAAACCATCCCCACCACCAACCCTCACTCTGCCATGAGAAACCATCCCCACCACCAACCCTCACTGTGCCATGAGAAACCATCCCCACCACCAACCCTCACTGTGCCATGAGAAACCATCGCCACCACCAACCCTCACTGTGCCATGAGAAACCATCGCCACCACCAACCCTCACTGTGCCATGAGAAACCATCCCCACCACCAACCCTCACTGTGCCATGAGAAACCATCCCCACCACCAACCCTCACTGTGCCATGAGAAACCATCGCCACCACCAACCCTCACTGTGCCATGAGAAACCATCCCCACCACCAACCCTCACTGTGCCATGAGAAACCATCCCCACCACCAACCCTCACTGTGCCATGAGAAACCATCGCCACCACCAACCCTCACTGTGCCATGAGAAACCATCCCCACCACCAACCCTCACTGTGCCATGAGAAACCATCCCCACCACCAACCCTCACTGTGCCATGAGAAACCATCGCCACCACCAACCCTCACTGTGCCATGAGAAACCATCCCCACCACCAACCCTCACTGTGCCATGAGAAACCATCGCCACCACCGACCCTCACTGTGCCATGAGAAACCATCCCCACCACCAACCCTCACTGTGCCATGAGAAACCATCACCACCACCAACCCTCACTGTGCCATGAGAAACCATCCCCACCACCAACCCTCACTGTGCCATGAGAAACCATCCCCACCACCAACCCTCACTGTGCCATGAGAAACCATCGCCACCACCAACCCTCACTGTGCCATGAGAAACCATCCCCACCACCAACCCTCACTGTGCCATGAGAAACCATCCCCACCACCAACCCTCACTGTGCCATGAGAAACCATCGCCACCACCAACCCTCACTGTGCCATGAGAAACCATCCCCACCACCAACCCTCACTGTGCCATGAGAAACCATCGCCACCACCAACCCTCACTGTGCCATGAGAAACCATCCCCACCACCAACCCTCACTGTGCCATGAGAAACCATCCCCACCACCAACCCTCACTGTGCCATGACAAACCACTTCTTACTCTTCCAGCCCGTAATGGCTAACCGTCCCATCATCAATCTGGACCACCAGTAACTGGGCCTCCTCTCCAGACCTGTCCCCCGTCTTCCTCCTCCCTGTCTGGTCTGTCTGGCCTTGGACCACCAGTAACTGGGCCTCCTCTCCAGACCTGTCCCCCTTCTTCCTCCTTCCGGTCTGGTCTGTCTGGCCTTGGATCACCAGTAACTGAGCCTCCTCTCCAGACCTGTCCCCCGTCTTCCTCCTCCCTGGCTGGTCTGTCTGGCCTTGGACCACCAGTAACTGGGCCTCCTCTCCAGACCTGTCCCCCATCTTCCTCCTTCCGGTCTGGTCTGTCTGGCCTTGGATCACCAGTAACTGAGCCTCCTCTCCAGACCTGTCCCCCGTCTTCCTCCTCCCTGGCTGGTCTGTCTGGCCTTGGACCACCAGTAACTGGGCCTCCTCTCCAGACCTGTCCCCCATCTTCCTCCTCCCTGTCTGGTCTGTCTGGCCTTGGACCACCAGTAACTGGGCCTCCTCTCCAGACCTGTCCCCCGTCTTCCTCCTCCCTGTCTGGTCTGTCTGGCCACCACCAACCCTCACTGTGCCATGAGAAACAATCCACACCACCAACCCTCACTGTGCCATGAGAAACCATCCCCACCACCAACCCTCACTGTGCCATGAGAAACCATCGCCACCACCAACCCTCACTGTGCCATGAGAAACCATCCCCACCACCAACCCTCACTGTGCCATGAGAAACCATCCCCACCACCAACCCTCACTGTGCCATGAGAAACCATCGCCACCACCAACCCTCACTGTGCTATGATAAACCATCCCCACCACCAACCCTCACTGTGCCATGAGAAACCATCCCCACCACCAACCCTCACTGTGCCATGAGAAACCATCGCCACCACCAACCCTCACTGTGCCATGAGAAACCATCCCCACCACCAACCCTCACTGTGCCATGAGAAACCATCGCCACCACCAACCCTCACTGTGCCATGAGAAACCATCGCCACCACCAACCCTCACTGTGCCATGAGAAACCATCCCCACCACCAACCCTCACTGTGCCATGAGAAACCATCCCCACCACCAACCCTCACTGTGCCATGACAAACCACTTCTTACTCTTCCAGCCCGTAATGGCTAACCGTCCAATCATCAATCTGGACCACCAGTAACTGGGCCTCCTCTCCAGACCTGTCCCCCGTCTTCCTCCTCCCTGTTTGGTCTGTCTGGCCTTGGACCACCAGTAACGGGGCCTCCTCTCCAGACCTGTCCCCCTTCTTCCTCCTTTCTGTCTGGTCTGTCTGGCCTTGGATCACCAGTAACTGAGCCTCCTCTCCAGACCTGTCCCCCGTCTTCCTCCTCCCTGGCTGGTCTGTCTGGCCTTGGACCACCAGTAACTGGGCCTCCTCTCCAGACCTGTCCCCCGTCTTCCTCCTCCCTGTCTGGTCTGTCTGGCCTTGGACCACCAGTAACTGGGCCTCCTCTCCAGACCTGTCCCCCGTCTTCCTCCTTCCTGTCTGGTCTCTCTGGCCTTGGACCACCAGTAACTGGGCCTCCTCTCCAGACCTGTCCCCCGTCTTCCTCCTTCCTGTCTGGTCTGTCTGGCCTTGGACCACCAGTAACTGGGCCTCCTCTCCAGACCTGTCCCCCGTCTTCCTCCTCCCTGTCTGGTCTGTCTGGCCTCGGACCACCAGTAACTGGGCCTCCTCTCCAGACCTGTCCCCCTTCTTCCTCTTCCCTGGCTGGTCTGTCTGGCCTTGGACCACCAGTAACTGGGCCTCCTCTCCAGACCTGTCCCCCTTCTTCCTCCTCCCTGGCTGGTCTGTCTGGCCTTGGACCACCAGTAACTGGGCCTCCTCTCCAGACCTGTCCCCCGTCTTCCTCCTCCCTGTCTGGTCTGTCTGGCCTTGGACCACCAGTAACTGGGCCTCCTCTCCAGACCTGTCCCCCTTCTTCCTCCTCCCTGGCTGGTCTGTCTGGCCTTGGACCACCAGTAACTGGGCCTCCTCTCCAGACCTGTCCCCCAACTTCCTCCTCCCTGTCTGGTCTATCTGGCCTTGGACCACCAGTAACTGGGCCTCCTCTCCAGACCTGTCCCCCTTCTTCCTCCTCCCTGTCTGGTCTGTCTGGCCTTGGACCACCAGTAACTGGGACTCCTCTCCAGACCTGTCCCCTGTCTTCCTCCTCCCTGTCTCGTCTGTCTGGCCTTGGACCACCAGTAACTGGGCCTCCTCTCCAGACCTGTCCCCTGTCTTCCTCCTCCCTGTCTCGTCTGTCTGGCCTTGGACCACCAGTAACTGGGCCTCCTCTCCAGACCTGTCCCCTGTCTTCCTCCTCCCTGTCTCGTCTGTCTGGCCTTGGCGGCCATTGTTTCTCCAGCCCAGACTGAACACTGGTGATCAAAATCATTGATTACACTCCAGGTGTTGAATAAATCTCACTAAGAGCTCTGCAAAAATAACCCTGGCCTACTGTGTCTAGGTCTCTCTCGCTCTCTCAATTACATTTCTATTTAAGGGGCTTTATTGGCATGGGAAACGTATGTTAACATTGCCAAAGCAAGTGAAATAGATAACAAAAAAAGTGAAATCAACCAATTTTTGGAATAAAGACAGACATCTCTCTCTCTCTGCCTCAACCTCCCTTCTTCCACCGTCGTTCTGTCATTTTTGTCCTCCTCTCTACTCATGTCCTCAGTCCTGACCTCTGTCCTGTCCTCTGTCCTGACCTCTGTCCTGTCCTCTGTCCTGACCTCTGTCCTGTCCTCTGTCCTGTCCTCTGTCCTGTCCTCTGTCCTGTCCTCTGTCCTGTCCTCTGTCCTGTCCTCTGTCCTGACCTCTGTCCTGTCCTCTGTCCTGACCTCTGTCCTGTCCTCTGTCCTGACCTCTGTCCTGTCCTCTGTCCTGACCTCTGTCCTGTCCTCTGTCCTGACCTCTGTCCTGTCCTCTGTCCTGTCCTCCACATGGTCCTATTAACAGCAGACTGACAGACAGAGCAGTATTGTGTTCAGTGATTGGGCCACTCAACCAAGGCCCTGTCAGCCATTAAACATCCCCACTGATTAGCTCAGAACAGGGACTGAGGTCCATGAGCCCGACCTGCCCGACTCAGCTTACCCCCAGAGTGGAAGCAGGTGGAAACTATCCAGCACCGAAATGGCCGACTAAATGTTAAAGAGTCATATCCTGGCTCCTACAGTGTGACAGTTGCACAAGTCAGGGGACATGTAAAATGGAGCTCCTTGACAAGTGCTCTGTCTAATGCGAAACATGATAATGGTCGTACAGAAAGACAGACATAAAAACTCACACACACGCACACACACACACCTAAATGACAACTGCAGTAGACACACACACAGACACAGACACAGACACATCAACAAAAATAATAATGCATATTAGTCATTTTCACAAAAACAACTTCAAATTCCCATTGATTTCATGGACAATAGCTGTGGTACCTCTCCTGTGTCTGTGCTCTACTGTGGTCCCTCTCCATCAGGCAGTCTGATAGTCCTTGGCAGACAGAGGAGACTGTCATGACCTTTCTCTCCATCAGGCAGTCTGATAGTCCATGGCAGACAGAGGAGACTGTAATGACCTTTCTCTCCATCAGGCAGTCTGATAGTCCATGGCAGACAGAGGAGACTGTAATGACCTTTCTCTCCATCAGGCAGTCTGATAGTCCATGGCAGACAGAGGAGACTGTAATGACCTTTCTCTCCATCAGGCAGTCTGATAGTCCATGGCAGACAGAGGAGACTGTAATGACCTTTCTCTCCATCAGGCAGTCTGATAGTCCATGGCAGACAGAGGAGACTGTCATGACCTTTCTGCTCTTAATCCATGCTGACAAAGCCTGCAGGCTACAGCACACACACACACACACACTCACACACTCACTCGCACACACAATCACACGCACATTAACACACACACTCGCACACAGACACACACTCACACACACACGCACATGAACACACACACTCTACACTACTGTATCTACTGTACGTATATACAACTGCCTTCAACATCAGAGTATAAACTACCCACTGGCCACAGATGATAGACAAAAACTACCCACTGGCCACAGACAATAGACAATAAGTTTAAGTTTACTACCCACTGGCCACAGACATTAGACTATAAACTACCCACTGGCCACAGACATTAGAGTGTAAACTACCCACTGGCCACAGACATTAGACTATAAACTACCCACTAGCCACAGACATCAGACTATAAAGTACCCACTAGCCACAGACTTCAGCTTATAAACTACCCACTGGCCACAGACTTCAGCTTATAAACTACCCACTAGCCACAGACTTCAGCTTATAAACTACCCACTAGCCACAGACATCAGAGTATACACTACCCACTGGCCACAGACAATAGACTATAAACTACCCACTGGCCACAGACAATATACTATAAACTACCCGCTGGCCACAGACAATAGACTATAAACTTCCCACTGGCCACAGACTTCAGCGTATAAACTACCCACTAGCCACAGACATCAGAGTATACACTACCCACTGGCCACAGACAATAGACTATAAACTACCCACTGGCCACAGGCAATAGACTATAAACTACCCACTGGCCACAGACATTAGACTATAAACTACCCAATGGCCACAGACAATAGACTATAAACTACCCGCTGGCCACAGACATCAGACTATAAACTACCCACTGGCCACAGACATTAGACTATAAACTACCCACTGGCCACAGACAATAGACTATAAACTACCCACTGGCCACAGACATCAGAGTATACACTATCCACTGGCCACAGACAATAGACTATAAACTACCCAATGGACACAGGCAATAGACTATAAACTACCCACTGGATACAAACATCAGAGTATACACTATCCACTGGCCACAGACAATAGACTATAAACTACCTAATGGACACAGGCAATAGACCATAAACTACCCACGGGCCACAGACATTAGACTATAAACTACCCAATGGCCACAGACAATAGACTATAAACTACCCGCTGGCCACAGACATTAGACTATAAACTACCCACTGACCACAGACAATAAACTATAAACTACCCACTGGCCACAGACATCAGAGTATACACTATCCACTGGACACAGACAATAGACTATAAACTACCCAATGGACACAGACAATAGACTATAAACTACCCACTGGATACAGACATCAGAGTATACACTATCCACTGGCCACAAACAATAGACTATAAACTACCCAATGGACACAGGCAATAGACTATAAACTACCCACTGGCCACAGACATTAGACTATAAACTACCCAATGGCCACAGACAATAGACTATAAACTACCCGCTGGCCAAAGACATCAGACTATAAACTACCCACTGGCCACAGACATTAGACTATAAACTACCCACTGGCCACAGACAATAGACTATAAACTACCCACTGGCCACAGACATCAGAGTATACACTATCCACTGGCCACAGACAATAGACTATAAACTACCCAATGGACACAGACAATAGACTATAAACTACCCACTGGATACAGACATCAGAGTATACACTATCCACTGGCCACAGACATTAGACTATAAACTACCCACTGGCCACAGACATTAGACTATAAACTACCCACTGGCCACAGACAATAGACTATAAACTACCCACTGGCCACAGACATCAGAGTATACACTATCCACTGGCCACAGACAATAGACTATAAACTACCCAATGGACACAGACAATAGACTATAAACTACCCACTGGATACAGACATCAGAGTATACACTATCCACTGGCCACAGACAATAGACTATAAACTACCCAATGGACACGCACATTAGACTATAAACTACCCACTAGCCACAGACATTAGAGTTTAAACTACCCACTGGCCACAGACAATAGACTATAAACTACCCACTGGCCACAGATATCAGCTTATAAACTACCCACTGGCCACAGACAATAGACTATAAACTACCCACTGGCCACAGACATCAGCTTTTAACTACCCACTGGCCACAGACAATAGACTATAAACTACCCACTAGCCACAGACTTCAGCTTATAAACAACCCACTAGCCACAGACTTCAGCTTATAAACTACCCACTGGCCACAGACTTCAGCTTATAAACTACCCACTAGCCACAGACTTCAGCTTATAAACTACCCACTGGCCACAGACTTCAGCGTATTAACTACCCACTAGCCACAGACATCAGTGTATACACTACCCACTAGCCACAGACATTAGACTATAAACTACCCACTAGCCACAGACTTCAGCTTATAAACTACCCACTAGCCACAGACATCAGAGTATACACTACCCACTGGCCACAGACAATAGACTATAAACTACCCACTGGCCACAGACAATAGACTATAAACTACCCGCTGGCCACAGACAATAGACTATAAACTACCCACTGGCCACAGACAATAGACTATAAACTACCCGCTGGCCACAGACAATAGACAATAAACTACCCACTGGCCACAGACTTCAGCGTATAAACTACCCACTAGCCACAGACATCAGAGTATACACTACCCACTGGCCACAGACAATAGACTATAAACTACCCACTGGCCACAGACTTCAGTGTATAAACTACGCACTAGCCACAGACATCAGAGTATACACTACCCACTGCCCACAGACATTAGACTATAAACTACCCACTGGCCACAGACATTAGACTATAAACTACCCACTGGCCACAAACATTAGACTATAAACTACCCACTGGCCACATACATTAGACTATAAACTACCCAATGGCCACAGACAATAGACTATAAACTACCCGCTGGCCACAGACATCAGAGTATACACTATCCACTGGCCACAGACATTAGACTATAAACTACCCACTGGCCACAGAAAATAGACTATAAACTACCCACTGGCCACAGACATCAGAGTATACACTATCCACTGGCCACAGACAATAGACTATAAACTACCCAATGGCCACAGACAATAGACTATAAACTACCCACTGGCCACAGACAATAGACTATAAACTCCCCAATGGCCACAGACAATAGACTATAAACTATCCAATGGCCACGGACATTAGACTATAAACTACCCACTGGCCACAGACATCAGATTGTAACTACCCAATGGTCGCAGACATTAGACTATAAACTACCCACTAGCCACAGACTTCAGCTTATAAACTACCCACTAGCCACAGACATCAGATTTTAAACTACCCACTGGCCACAGACAATAGACTATAAACTACCCACTGACCACAGACATCAGATTTTAAACTACCCACTGGCCATAGACATCAGTTGATTTACATTTGGTTGAGTTGTTACATAAATTGTCACCATGTCATTGGATGTACATTAACAGTTGGGTGAAAGAAAGAGCAAATTATCTTACATTCGATACAAATCCAATCAGTTTTCCACCTTGCCCAGTGGGTAGGCGCTTCGTATTCCTTTGTAAGTGTTTGTGAGTAAGTGTTTGTGAAAGGATATCTGAAATGACTGGTGTGTTTTTGAAGGGAGAATTGTCTGTAATTCAATTGCGATATATAGAAGATATAAAAGCTGTATGTGAAATAGAATAGCTGAAATGATGGATTGGCTTTGAAAGACGGTTGTAGTGTTTTCTAACGTAGTGACGTAACAGTCTATGACAGACAGCTCTTCTAAGCCCCACTGTTTGAGGATTAGAGGGGAGAAATATGCTTATGGAATATAGTGAATAAAACATGAGTCCTATTCAGGAGAGAAGAAGGGATGATGCGTGAGTGATGTGTTTGAGCTGTTGAACTGGCCTGTCTCTATGACTGAGGGAAAATCCTGACTCTGCACATTCATCTTGAGATGGGTACAGACTTACTCAGTGAAATGTTAAAGTTTTCCACTGTCTTAAATATCAAAAATGTACTTTTCAAATGACTATAAATGCCTTCTCTAATTTCAGACCCATCAGGGAATTTGAATCGGAGCAATGGATCATTATTCTGATTAGATTCTCATTACTTAATATGAGGTTTTGAGAATGCCATTTTCAGGGAGCGTCATGAGTGTGTGTGTTATGTGTGTGTGCATTCCTGCTTTCTTACATGGGTTTGTGTGTGTGTGTGTGTGTGTGTGTGTGTGTGTGTGTGTGTGTGTGTGTGTGTGTGTGTGTGTGTGTGTGTGTGTGTGTGTGTGTGTGTGTGTGTGTGTGTGTGTGTGTGTGTGTGTGTGTGTGTGTGTGTGTGTGTGTGTGTGTGTGTGTGTGAGGCAGAGAGAGAGATGAAATTACCATATGCGTTTTGTTCCCTAAACTCAGGCTGTTTTCATATCTCTGTGTGTGTGTGTGTGTGTGTGTGTGTGTGTGTGTGTGTGTGTGTGTGTGTGTGTGTGTGTGTGTGTGTGTGTGTGTGTGTGTGTGTGTGTGTGTGTGTGTGTGTGTGTGTGCGTGCGTGTGTGTGTGGTTGTCATATTATTAGTGCTTATTGCAGCAGCCGGACAGCTCAGGGAGATTGCCCATCACTGGTGACCTAATGGCTTGTAAAGAACACGACGTGTCCCTCACAGGCACAAAGGTGTCAATGGAAATAAGCACGTGAAAATAGCCTGTATTGTCTGTAATGAGGTGCTGTGATGTCTGTGCTACCCTGTCAGACTGAGGAATAGCTAGGAAATTAGATGAAAACACAGCCACAAACCCAGACACAGACAAACCTAGACAGACACAGACAGACCCGGGTGAAGGAGCATTAAGGGAAATGAGTTGGGATGACTCAAATGGAACTACATTTACATCTGAGTCATTTAGCAGACATTCTTATCCAGAGCTACTTACAGTGCCTTTGGAAAGTATTCAGACCCCTTGACTTTTTCCACAATTTATTCTAAAATGTATTGCATTTTTATTTTCCCATCATCAATCTACACACAATACTCCATAATAACATAGCGAAAACAAATTTTATTTTTATTTTGGGAAATGTATAAAAAAATATATTTTAAAAAGTAACACATTTACATAAGTATTCAGACCCTTTACTCTTGACTTGGTTGAAGCACCTTTGGCAGCAATTACAGCCTTGAGTCTTCTTGGGTATGACTCCAAAAGCTTGGCACACATGTATCTGGGGAGTTTCTCCCATTCTTCTCTGCTGATCCTCTGTCAGGTTGGATGGGGAGTGTCGCCATTTAAACACAGACACATTTACATTTACATTTATTGTTTCTTTACATAACAAGGAAGTCGAACAAGAAAATGTTTATCTCCTCTCCATGCTGCCACTTGGCCGTAGTGTACTGGAGTAGCAGACCTGACTATTGATAAAGATGACAGATGACACCCTCATTATCCCTGACAAGCACTGCTCCTCCAGTTTATATGAAGATGGAATCATATTAATGTTGGAAAAAGGGGATGAAGATGTAGAGGAAAGATGTGTGGAGTGGGGGGGGGGGGGGCGAGAATCATGTGGAAGGGGGAGTGAGAAGAAGGTCTGTTCATGTGGTACGTGGTATGTGGGTTGGGGGCTATGGCGACTTGTCGGCTGTGGTTGCGGTGGGGGTGAAACACCCAGACAGAGGGGGGCGAGATGGGGTGAGTGAGACTGAGAGAACGGTAAGTGGGTGTATAGAATGTAGAATAATGTATGTGAAGACATGGGGTAGGGCTGATGGGGTGGAGGTGTAAATGAGATTATGTTTGTACGGGATGTATGTGAAGATGTGGGGTAAGGGTGATGGGGGTAGAGGTAGAGGTGTGAATAGGATTGTGTTTGTAGGGGATGAATGTGAAAGGGATGGTGATTGCAAGTGTGTGTGTGTGTGTGTGTGTGTGTGTGTGTGTGTGTGTGTGTGTGTGTGTGTGTGTGTGTGTGTGTGTGTGTGTGTGTGCGTGTGCGCGTGCGCGCGTGTGCGTGCGTGTGTGTGTGTGTGTGGAAGACATGGTCACGACGCTGTGAGTCTCTCTGTGTGTGTGGTTGGTATTGAGGCTGTCAGCTCTCTGCATGTGTCATCTCCCATAGTGAAGCCACCGTCTTCTATGCTCAGACAACAAGATGCTGAGGTATCGAACGCAGTTGTGGCTGGCTGTCACATTGGGGTTGACACATGTCATGTCTTTAGTATCATTAACTGAAGACTGATAGTTTTCATCAAATATACTTTGTAATTAGTTATTACGAGACCAACTGATTAATCACGTAACTAATTAACTAGGAAGTCTGGGCACCAAGGAAAAATATTCAGATTACAAAGTTATCATTTCCTAAAATAACTTTTCAGATATTTTATCTGATCAATTAGTCTTCGAATTAATGAATGATTTACTTTACCCCACGTTAGTCTCATTCCAAACGTCGTAAATTGTTGGTTATCTGCACAAACCCAGTCTTCACTATGAGTCATCCATACTGTACATCAATTGTTTTAAATAATTTATTTATTACTAACTAAGTAATTCACAGAAATGCATAAACAAACAAACAGGGTAAATGTGGTTACATGAAATGAGAATGTGCCCTAGTGAGCTAAATCGGCATGGTGGCTTGTTAGACAAAAGGGGAAGTGGGGGTCGACTAAGAAGTCACTACAGAGTGATAATTATAACAATTGAAATGCTAATCCTTTACACATGAACGCTCACTCATTCGGGAACAATTGCAATCAATATATACTTTTACGCTCAGTGTGTCGTATTCATCGCTGGTGAAAAGTTCATTTATTTTGTAGAATTGTCTGTCTCTCTCCCTCTCTCTCTCTCTCTCTCTCTCTCTCTCTCTCTCTCTCTGTCATGGTTAGAGGGGATTGTTCAGAGTGACATTCGTTATAGAATGGATGTTTCGGCGGTTGTCGTTCTTCGCGTTCAATGATGCCGAATTCCTAGCTGCAGACTAGTAATTAATATCAAAGACTTGTTCTTATTCTGTCGGTATCGATAGTCTAAGAGTTTAATACCCTCTTGATACACCCCATCCCGTATCCGGGATCGTGAATAAAGCCTCAGGCTCATTAGCATAACGCAACGTTAATGATTTCTGAAAATCGCAAATTAAATGAAAATAATATGCCTGCTCTCAAGCTTAGCCTTTTCTTAACAACACTGTCATCTCATATTTTCAAAATATGCTTTTGAACCATAGCAAATCAATCATTTGTGTAAGAGTATTGCAAGCTAGCTTAGCATTTTGTGTAGCATTTAGCACGCAACATTTTCACAAAAACCAGATAACCAAATAAATAAAATCATTTACCTTTGAAGAGCTTCGGATGTTTTCAATGAGGAGACTCTCAGTTACATAGCAAATGTTCAGTTTTTCCTGAAAGAATCTTTGTGTAGGAGAAATCGCTCCGTTTTGTACATCACATTTGGCTACCGAAACGAACCGAAAATTCAGGCACCAAAACGTCAAACTTTTTCCGAATTAACTCCATAATATAAACCGAAACATGGCAAACGTTGTTTAGAATCAATCCTCAAGGTGTTTTTTCACATATCTCTTCATTGATATGCAGTTCGTGGAAGCCTGCTTTCCCTCAGAATCGCATGGAAAAATACCAGCAGCTGAAAATGATGCACCAATTTCGACGGAGGACACCGGGCGGACACCTGGAAAATGTAGTCTCTTATGGTCAATCTTCCAATGATATGCCTACAAATACGTCACAATGCTACAGACACCTTGGGTAAACGATAGATAGGGCAGGCTCATTCCTCTCGCATTCACAGCCATAAAAGGAGACAATGGAAAACAGAGCCTCAAAAATCCTGCTCATTTCCTGGTTGCCGTTTCATCTTAGTTTTGCCTGTAGCTCCCGTTCTAGGGCACCCACAGACAATATCTTTGCAGTTCTGGAAAATTCAGAGTGTTTTCTTTCCAAAGCTATCAATTATATGCATAGTCGAGCATCTTTTTGTGACAAAATATCTTGTTTAAAACGGGAACGTTTTTCATCCAAAAATGAAATTGCGCCCCCAGAGTTTCAAGAGGTTAACCACGTGGTATGGTTAAAAGATTCAGCAATGGTCTACAACCTTTGTCCTCCTAATTGAGAAAAACATGGTCTGCAACCTTTAGCCATCTCGTAATTGAGGTAAGCTCGGTCTGCTGATCGAAAACCTGAGTGGGGGTTTTATTCGGAAGGGACGTTAAAGGGCTGTCCCAGGAGGCCTGACCCTAACTGGGCTCAGGGGCGGTCCTCTGGTTTAGTTCAAATCAAAAGGGAATTGTATTTTTCTTCATTAAACAGTCCAAAATAATATTACACAATTATACAAACAGTGTCATACTCACGCATATCTGAGGATATTATATAAACAGCGTCTCCCATGAGCTTTCCCAAGTTGTGACAAACGGACAAGTTCGTAGCTGGATTTTGATCTTGTCACACCCTGACCATAGTTTGCTTTGTATGTTTCTATGTTTTGTTTGGTCAGGGTGTGATCTGAGTGGGCATTCTATGTTGTGTGTCTAGTTTGTCTGTTTCTGTGTTTGGCCTGATATGGTTCTCAATCAGAGGCAGGTGTTAGTCACTGTCCTCTCTGACCACAGCAACCTAGTTGAAGGAGGCAGTGAGGGGGGGGTGGGGCTTGCTATACCCAAAGAGGCCAACGTCATGACACACAGCAGACTATGGGAAAGCCTAGTCAATGGCTGCGCCTGACAAACACATCAAAATATGTGGTGCAGAGGTCTAAGGCGGTGCAGCAGTCTAATGCACTGCATCTCAGTGCTAGAGGCATCATTACAGACTCTGGTTCGACTCCAGGCTGTATCAGATCTGGCTGTGATTGGGAGTCCCATAAGGCGGCGCACAATTGGCCCAGTGTCGTTAGGGTTTGGCCGGGGTAGGTTGTCAATGTAAATAAGAATTTGTTCTTAACTGACTTGTGTATGGAAAGGGTGAAGAATCCTGCATTATTTCCAATGTACAAGAGATCTGAAGAGACAGAGGATGTGGAAGCTTGGCCGGCGAGAGACTTCTGAACTCATTCAAATGTACAAGAACCCAACAGACGATGTAGGTGCAAGCCTTTAGCTGAGCACTGGAGAGAGAAACCAGGAAAGAAAGCGAGAGAGTCCAGCTCCATGCTGGTCATTAATGAGGAGCAGGGAATCCTATTAGGGAGATAAGATGGAGGCGCCTCTCATAAAACAGCCATTCACATCCCTCCCTGAAGATCTCTTTATGAGCATGCTCATATTTTTAACAAGAGCCAGAGAGGGGGCCTCGGAGCCCCGCAGGCAGCACAGCTCAGCACAGCCGCATGCCTGGTGAACTCTGGGGAGAGGAGGGAGATTCATGGCTCCCACTGGTAGGCTGCTGGGGTACATCTACCACTATTCTTCTGCTTTTTGCTCTTTGGACTGCCATTTTGTGAGTACTTCATTCTCTCTCTCTCTCTCTCTCTCCCTCTCTCTTCCTCTCTCTCTCTCTCTCTCTCTCTCTCTCTCTCTCTCTCTCTCTCTCTCTCTCTCTCTCTCTCTCTCTCTGTCAAATCAATTCAATTCAAGGGGCTTTATTGGCATGGGAAACATGTGTTAACACTGCCAAAGCAAGTGAGGTAGATAATATACAAAAGTGAAATAAACAATAAAAATGAAGAGTAAACATTACACATACAGAAGTTTCAAAATAATAAAGACATTACAAATCTTATATATATTATATATATATATATATATATATACAGTGTTGTAACAATGTACAAATGGTTAAAGTACACAAGGGGAAATAAATAAGCATAAATATGGGTTGTATTTACAATGGTGTTTGTTCTTCACTGGTTGCCCTTTTCTTGTGGCAACAGATCACAAATATTGCTGCTGTGATGGCACACTGTGGAATTTCACCCAGTAGATATGGGAGTTTATCAAAATTGGGTTTGTTTTCGAATTCTTTGCGGATCTGTGTAATCTGAGGGAAATATGTGTCTCTAATATGGTCATACATTGGACAAGAGGTTAGGAGGTGCAGCTCAGTTTCCACCTCATTTTGTGGGCAGTGAGCACAAACTTCTCTTGAAAGCCATGTCTGCCTACGGCGGCCTTTCTCAATGGCAAGGTTTTTATTTACAATGGTGTTTGTTCTTCACTGGCTGCCATTTTCTTGTGGCAGCAGTTCACAAATATTGCTGCTGTAATGGCACACTGTGGTATTTCACCCAGTAGATATGGGATTGTTTTCGAATTCGTTGTGGATCTGTGTAGTCTGAGGGAAATATGTATCTCTAATATGGTCATACATTGGACAGGAGGTTAGGAAGTGCAGCTCAGTTTCCACCTCATTCTGTGGGCAGTGTGCACATAGCCTGTCTTCTCTTGAGAGCCATGTCTGTCTACGGCGGCCTTTCTCAATGGCAAGGCTATGCTCACTGAGTCTGTACATAGTCAAAGCTTTCCTTAAGTTTGGGTCAGTCACAGTGGTCAGGTATTCTGCCACAGTGTACTCTCTGTCTAGTTTGCTCTGTTTTTTTGTTAATTCTTTCCAATGTGTCAAGTAATTATCTTTCTGTTTTCTCATGATTTGATTGGGTCTAATTGTGCTGCTGTCCTGGGGCTCTGTGGGGTGTGTTTGTGAACAGAGTCCCAGGACCAGCTTGCTTAGGGGACTCTTCTCGAGGTTCATCTCTCTGTAGGTGATGGCTTTGTTATGGAAGGTTTTGGAATCGCTTCCTTTTAGGTGGTTGTAGAATTTAACGGCTCTTTTCTGGATATTGATAATTAGTGGGAATCAGCCTAGTTCTGCTATGCATGCATTATTTGGTGTTCTACGTTGTACACAAATGATATTTTTGCAAAATACTGCATGCAGAGTCTCAATTTGGTATTTGTCCCATTTTGTGAAATCTTGGTTGGTGAGAAAACCCCAGACTTCTCAAACATGAAGGGCAATGGGCTCTATGACTGATTCAAGTATTTTTAGCCAGATCCTAATTTGTATGTTGAGTTTTATGTTCCTTTTGATGGCATAGAATGCCCTTCTTGCCTTGTTTCTCAGATCGTTCACATCTTTGTGGAAGTTACCTGTGGTGCTGATGTTTAGGGCAAGGTATGTATAGATATTTGTGTGCTCTAGGGCAACGGTGTCTAGATGGAATTTGTATTTGTGGTCCTGGCGACTGGACCTTTTTTGGAACACCATTACTTTGGTCTTACTGAGATTTACTGTCAGGGCCCAGGTCTGGCAGAATCTGTGCAGAAGATCTAGGTGCTGCTGTAGGCCCTCCTTGGTTGGTGACAGAAGCACCAGATCATCAGCAAACAGTAGACATTTGACTTCAGATTCTAGTAGGGTGAGGCCGGGTGCTGCAGACATTTCTAGTGCCCGCGCCAATTCGTTGATATATATGTTGAAGAGGGTGGGGCTTATGCTGCATCCCTGTCTCACCCCACGGCCCTGTGGGAATAAAAAAAATGTTGCCTATTTTAATGTCGTATGGTTTACCCCCAACATCACTTTCCATCAATTTGTATAGCAGACCCTCATGCCAAATTGAGTCAAAGGCTTTTTTGAAATCAACAAAGCATGAGAAGACTTTGCCTTTGTTTTGTTTGTTTGGTTGTCAATTAGGGTGTGCAGGATGAATACATGGTCTGTCGTACGGTAATTTGGTATAAAGCCAATTTGATATTTGCTCAGTACATTGTTTTCACTGAGGAAATGTACGAGTCTGCTGTTAATGATAATGCAGAGGATTTTCCCAAGGTTGCTGTTGACGCATATCCCACGGTAGTTATTGCGGTCAAATTTGTCTCCACTTTTGTGGATTGTGGTGATCAGTCCTTGGTTGCAAATATTGGGGAAGATGACAGCACTAAGGATGATGTTAAAGATTTTTAGTATAGCCAATTGGAATTTGTTGTCTGTATATTTGATCATTTCATTGAGGATACCATCAACACCACACACCACCTTTTTGGGTTGGAGGGTTTTTATTTTGTCCTGTAGCTCATTCAAGAGAATTGGAAAAGCCAGTGGGTTCTGGTAGTCTTTAATAGTTGATTCTAAGATTTGTATTTGATCATATATATGTTTTTGCTCTTTGTTCTTTGTTATAGAGCCAAAAAGATTGGAGAAGTGGTTTACCCATACATCTCCATTTTGGATAGATAATTCTTCGTGTTGTTGTTTGTTTAGTGTTTTCCAATTTTCCCAGAAGTGGTTAGAGTCTATGGATTCTTCAATTACATTGAGCTTATTTCTGATGTGATGTTCCTTCTCTTTCCGTAGTGTATTTCTGTATTGTTTTAGTTATTCACCATAGTGAAGGCGTAGACTCAGGTTTTCCGGGTCTCTATGTTTTTGGTTGAACAGGTTTATCAATTTCTTTCTTAGATTTTTGCATTCTTCTATTTTCTATTTGAGATTTTTCGATTTAATAGGGAAGCTGAGGTCAAATATACTGTTAAGATTTTCTACTGCCAAGTTTACACCTTCACTATTACAGTGGAACGTTATACCCAGGAAATTGTCTAAAAGGGATTGAATTTGTTGTTGCCTAATAGTTTTTTGGTAGGTTTCCAAACTGCATTCCTTCCATCTATAGCATTTCTTAATGTTACTCAGTTCCTTTGGCTTTGATGCCTCATGATTGAGTATTGCTCTGTTCAAGTAGACTGTGATTTTGCTGTGGTCTGATATGTCAGTGGGCTGACTGTGAACGCTCTCAGAGACTCTGGGTTGAGGTCAGTGGTAAAGTAGTCTTCAGTACTACTGCCAAGAGATGAGCTATAGGTGTACCTACCATAGGAGTCCCCTCGAAGCCTACCATTGACTATGCACATACCTAGCGTGTGACAGAGCTGCAGGAGTTGTGACCCGTGTTTGTTGGTTATGGGGGAGGGAATGCTGTCACCTGCTGTATCGCTCTCTCTCTCTCTTACCCTCTCTCTCTCTCTCTCACCCTCTCTCTCTCTCTCTCAACCTCTCACCCTCTGTCGTCCCTGACTTCAGAAGCTCTAAAACGAGGACATCTGGCACATCTACTCCCCACACTGAATTTATGTTTGGCAGGTTTGTTTGCGCCTGCAGAAAGGCAACGTTGGATAAAGCTCCAGTCTGGGTGAGATCCTCTTCTATAAAACTTTGGGATTAGGAAGCAAACACTACTGGCTGTGTGCAGATGGAGCGTTTATGCCCAAAGCTTTGATCCAACACACACTCTACCCTGCAGAAGCTGCCTTGTACGGCACTGCCAAAACTCAAAGTAGGGAGACTAGAAGATGAAGAGCAGAGGAAGAGGGATGTACACAGAAACAAAAGCACCACCTCCTAAATCCTAGTGAGAGAGAGATAAAGGGGGAGCGCGAGAGAAAGAGAGAGAGAGGGGGGAGAGGGGTGGAGAGAGAGAGGGAGAGGATGAGAAGGAGAGATGGAGAGAGGAAGAGAAGGAGAGAGGGAAGGAGAGAGGGAGAGAATATAATTTGTGCCAGTAAAAGATCAGCACTGTATGTTCAGCAAATCATCTCATCTCAAAGCAGAACAAAGGAAAGACACCTGAAGAGAGAAGAAAGGCAGAGAGTTGAAAGAGGCGTTAACGAAACAGAAGGACAAATTCCCTTTTGATCGATAGTTCAGTGTCTCTGCCTCAGGCCATTCCTCGGCCATTTTCTCGAAGGGATTCCCGGAGGCTCAGGCGCTGGAATGACGGGATGGACCAGTGGAACATCAGAACACCCGCAGGGCACTAGTTTCCTCTGCTCAGAACACTGCACTCTGCTATTCCTCATTCAGCCCAGTCTGAAGCACCTTGCTGTGTTTAAATATATCATCATTCACTCGCGATATGGGAAAATTGCATGCGGACACAGGGATAATGTTATGAGATATGAGCTGTTTACACACATTATGGGAGCGTACACGGATTCAGAATGTTCTCAGCGGTGGTCTTCCTTGAAATGTAATGATAGTGATGTGCTTTGCTGCTGCTGTTGTTGTTTATATGCTGCTTGAAGGTCAGGTTTGACCTGAAATAGACCTGCCACTTTGAAGGTCAAAATTGTATCACATTTTTAAAGCACATTAATAATAAGAGAGTGAGATTGAATGAGAGAGAGAGATAAAGAGTATATAACACATGGAGAATGGTCTTTCATTAAATATTCATCAAATTGGATTCACAATGTGATTCACAAGTCAATATACTTTTGAGGGGGAACTTATTAGCTCATACCAGACTTGCCTACATTGTACTTCAGTCTCACCCGCCTCTCATTTGGTACACCCTACTGATGAACTGAAAACCCTCTTCCATAAAGGCCCTCACTCCCATTCTCTCAGTCTCACCTGCCTCTCATTTGGTACACCCTACTGATGAACTGAAAACCCTCTTCCAAAAAGGCCCTCACTCCCATTCTCTCAGTCTCACCCGCCTCTCATTTGGTACACCCTACTGATGAACTGAAAACCCTCTTCCAAAAAGGCCCTCACTCCCATTCTCTCAGTCTCACCCACCTCTCATTTGGTACACCCTACTGATGAACTGAAAACCCTCTTCCAAAAAGGCCCTCACTCCCATTCTCTCAGTCTCACCCGCCTCTCATTTGGTACACCCTACTGATGAACTGAAAACCCTCTTCCATAAAGGCCCTCACTCCCATTCTCTCAGTCTCACCCGCCTCTCATTTGGTACACCCTACTGATGAACTGAAAACCCTCTTCCATAAAGGCCCTCACTCCCATTCTCTCAGTCTCACCTGCCTCTCATTTGGTACACCCTACTGATGAACTGAAAACCCTCTTCCAAAAAGGCCCTCACTCCCATTCTCTCAGTCTCACCTGCCTCTCATTTGGTACACCCTACTGATGAACTGAAAACCCTCTTCCAAAAAGGCCCTCACTCCCATTCTCTCAGTCTCACCCGCCTCTCATTTGGTACACCCTACTGATGAACTGAAAACCCTCTTCCAAAAAGGCCCTCACTCCCATTCTCCCAGTCTCACCCGCCTCTCATTTGGTACACCCTACTGATGAACTGAAAACCCTCTTCCAAAAAGGCCCTCACTCCCATTCTCTCAGCCTCACCGGCCTCTCATTTGGTACACCCTACTGATGAACTGAAAACCCTCTTCCAAAAAGGCCCTCACTCCCATTCTCTCAGTCTCACCGGCCTCTCATTTGGTACACCCTACTGATGAACTGAAAACCCTCTTCCAAAAAGGCCCTCACTCCCATTCTCTCAGTCTCACCCGCCTCTCATTTGGTACACCCTACTGATGAACTGAAAACCCTCTTCCAAAAAGGCCCTCACTCCCATTCTCTCAGTCTCACCCGCCTCTCATTTGGTACACCCTACTGATGAACTGAAAACCCTCTTCCAAAAAGGCCCTCACTCCCATTCTCTCAGTCTCACCGGCCTCTCATTTGGTACACCCTACTGATGAACTGAAAACCCTCTTCCAAAAGGCCCTCACTCCCATTCTCTCAGTCTCACCTGCCTCTCATTTGGTACACCCTACTGATGAACTGAAAACCCTCTTCCAAAAGGCCCTCACTCCCATTCTCTCAGTCTCACCCGCCTCTCATTTGGTACACCCTACTGATGAACTGAAAACCCTCTTCCAAAAGGCCCTCACTCCCATTCTCTCAGTCTCACCTGCCTCTCATTTGGTACACCCTACTGATGAACTGAAAACCCTCTTCCAAAAAGGCCCTCACTCCCATTCTCTCAGTCTCACCCGCCTCTCATTTGGTACACCCTACTGATGAACTGAAAACCCTCTTCCAAAAAGGCCCTCACTCCCATTCTCTCAGTCTCACCCGCCTACACCCTCTCATTTGGTACACCCTACTGATGAACTGAAAACCCTCTTCCATAAAGGCCCTCACTCCCATTCTCTCAGTCTCACCCGCCTCTCATTTGGTACACCCTACTGATGAACTGAAAACCCTCTTCCAAAAAGGCCCTCACTCCCATTCTCTCAGTCTCACCGGCCTCTCATTTGGTACACCCTACTGATGAACTGAAAACCCTCTTCCAAAAAGGCCCTCACTCCCATTCTCTCAGTCTCACCCGCCTCTCATTTGGTACACCCTACTGATGAACTGAAAACCCTCTTCCATAAAGGCCCTCACTCCCATTCTCTCAGTCTCACCCGCCTCTCATTTGGTACACCCTACTGATGAACTGAAAACCCTCTTCCAAAAGGCCCTCACTCCCATTCTCTCAGTCTCACCGGCCTCTCATTTGGTACACCCTACTGATGAACTGAAAACCCTCTTCCAAAAAGGCCCTCACTCCCATTCTCTCAGTCTCACCCGCCTCTCATTTGGTACACCCTACTGATGAACTGAAAACCCTCTTCCATAAAGGCCCTCACTCCCATTCTCTCAGTCTCACCCGCCTCTCATTTGGTACACCCTACTGATGAACTGAAAACCCTCTTCCAAAAAGGCCCTCACTCCCATTCTCTCAGTCTCACCGGCCTCTCATTTGGTACACCCTACTGATGAACTGAAAACCCTCTTCCAAAAAGGCCCTCACTCCCATTCTCTCAGTCTCACCCGCCTCTCATTTGGTACACCCTACTGATGAACTGAAAACCCTCTTCCAAAAAGGCCCTCACTCCCATTCTCTCAGTCTCACCGGCCTCTCATTTGGTACACCCTACTGATGAACTGAAAACCCTCTTCCAAAAAGGCCCTCACTCCCATTCTCTCAGTCTCACCCGCCTCTCATTTGGTACACCCTACTGATGAACTGAAAACCCTCTTCCATAAAGGCCCTCACTCCCATTCTCTCAGTCTCACCTGCCTCTCATTTGGTACACCCTACTGATGAACTGAAAACCCTCTTCCAAAAAGGCCCTCACTCCCATTCTCTCAGTCTCACCGGCCTCTCATTTGGTACACCCTACTGATGAACTGAAAACCCTCTTCCAAAAAGGCCCTCACTCCCATTCTCTCAGTCTCACCCGCCTCTCATTTGGTACACCCTACTGATGAACTGAAAACCCTCTTCCAAAAAGGCCCTCACTCCCATTCTCTCAGTCTCACCGGCCTCTCATTTGGTACACCCTACTGATGAACTGAAAACCCTCTTCCAAAAAGGCCCTCACTCCCATTCTCTCAGTCTCACCCGCCTCTCATTTGGTACACCCTACTGATGAACTGAAAACCCTCTTCCAAAAAGGCCCTCACTCCCATTCTCTCAGTCTCACCTGCCTCTCATTTGGTACCCTACTGATGAACTGAAAACCCTCTTCCAAAAAGGCCCTCACTCCCATTCTCTCAGTCTCACCTGCCTCTCATTTGGTACACCCTACTGATGAACTGAAAACCCTCTTCCAAAAAGGCCCTCACTCCCATTCTCTCAGTCTCACCTGCCTCTCATTTGGTACACCCTACTGATGAACTGAAAACCCTCTTCCAAAAAGGCCCCCACTCCCATTCTCTCAGTCTCACCTGCCTCTCATTTGGTACACCCTACTGATGAACTGAAAACCCTCTTCCAAAAAGGCCCTCACTCCCATTCTCTCAGTCTCACCCGCCTCTCATTTGGTACACCCTACTGATGAACTGAAAACCCTCTTCCAAAAAGGCCCTCACTCCCATTCTCTCAGTCTCACCCGCCTCTCATTTGGTACACCCTACTGATGAACTGAAAACCCTCTTCCATAAAGGCCCTCACTCCCATTCTCTCAGTCTCACCCGCCTCTCATTTGGTACACCCTACTGATGAACTGAAAACCCTCTTCCATAAAGGCCCTCACTCCCATTCTCTCAGTCTCACCCGCCTCTCATTTGGTACACCCTACTGATGAACTGAAAACCCTCTTCCATAAAGGCCCTCACTCCCATTCTCTCAGTCTCACCTGTACACCCTACTGATGAACTGAAAACCCTCTTCCATAAAGGCCCTCACTCCCATTCTCTCAGTCTCACCTGCCTCTCATTTGGTACACCCTACTGATGAACTGAAAACCCTCTTCCATAAAGGCCCTCACTCCCATTCTCTCAGTCTCACCTGTACACCCTACTGATGAACTGAAAACCCTCTTCCATAAAGGCCCTCACTCCCATTCTCTCAGTCTCACCTGTACACCCTACTGATGAACTGAAAACCCTCTTCCATAAAGGCCCTCACTCCCATTCTCTCAGTCTCACCCGCCTCTCATTTGGTACACCCTACTGATGAACTGAAAACCCTCTTCCAAAAAGGCCCTCACTCCCATTCTCTCAGTCTCACCTGCCTCTCATTTGGTACACCCTACTGATGAACTGAAAACCCTCTTCCAAAAAGGCCCTCACTCCCATTCTCTCAGTCTCACCCGCCTCTCATTTGGTACACCCTACTGATGAACTGAAAACCCTCTTCCAAAAAGGCCCTCACTCCCATTCTCTCAGTCTCACCCACCTCTCATTTGGTACACCCTACTGATGAACTGAAAACCCTCTTCCATAAAGGCCCTCACTCCCATTCTCTCAGTCTCACCTGCCTCTCATTTGGTACACCCTACTGATGAACTGAAAACCCTCTTCCAAAAAGGCCCTCACTCCCATTCTCTCAGTCTCACCTGCCTCTCATTTGGTACACCCTACTGATGAACTGAAAACCCTCTTCCATAAAGGCCCTCACTCCCATTCTCTCAGTCTCACCTGTACACCCTACTGATGAACTGAAAACCCTCTTCCATAAAGGCCCTCACTCCCATTCTCTCAGTCTCACCTGTACACCCTACTGATGAACTGAAAACCCTCTTCCATAAAGGCCCTCACTCCCATTCTCTCAGTCTCACCTGTACACCCTACTGATGAACTGAAAACCCTCTTCCATAAAGGCCCTCACTCCCATTCTCTCAGTCTCACCTGTACACCCTACTGATGAACTGAAAACCCTCTTCCATAAAGGCCCTCACTCCCATTCTCTCAGTCTCACCTGTACACCCTACTGATGAACTGAAAACCCTCTTCCATAAAGGCCCTCACTCCCATTCTCTCAGTCTCACCTGTACACCCTACTGATGAACTGAAAACCCTCTTCCATAAAGGCCCTCACTCCCATTCTCTCAGTCTCACCTGTACACCCTACTGATGAACTGAAAACCCTCTTCCATAAAGGCCCTCACTCCCATTCTCTCAGTCTCACCTGCCTCTCATTTGGTACACCCTACTGATGAACTGAAAACCCTCTTCCAAAAAGGCCCTCACTCCCATTCTCTCAGTCTCACCTGCCTCTCATTTGGTACACCCTACTGATGAACTGAAAACCCTCTTCCAAAAAGGCCCCCACTCCCATTCTCTCAGTCTCACCTGCCTCTCATTTGGTACACCCTACTGATGAACTGAAAACCCTCTTCCAAAAAGGCCCTCACTCCCATTCTCTCAGTCTCACCCGCCTCTCATTTGGTACACCCTACTGATGAACTGAAAACCCTCTTCCAAAAAGGCCCTCACTCCCATTCTCTCAGTCTCACCCGCCTCTCATTTGGTACACCCTACTGATGAACTGAAAACCCTCTTCCATAAAGGCCCTCACTCCCATTCTCTCAGTCTCACCCGCCTCTCATTTGGTACACCCTACTGATGAACTGAAAACCCTCTTCCATAAAGGCCCTCACTCCCATTCTCTCAGTCTCACCCGCCTCTCATTTGGTACACCCTACTGATGAACTGAAAACCCTCTTCCATAAAGGCCCTCACTCCCATTCTCTCAGTCTCACCTGTACACCCTACTGATGAACTGAAAACCCTCTTCCATAAAGGCCCTCACTCCCATTCTCTCAGTCTCACCCGCCTCTCATTTGGTACACCCTACTGATGAACTGAAAACCCTCTTCCATAAAGGCCCTCACTCCCATTCTCTCAGTCTCACCTGTACACCCTACTGATGAACTGAAAACCCTCTTCCATAAAGGCCCTCACTCCCATTCTCTCAGTCTCACCTGTACACCCTACTGATGAACTGAAAACCCTCTTCCATAAAGGCCCTCACTCCCATTCTCTCAGTCTCACCCGCCTCTCATTTGGTACACCCTACTGATGAACTGAAAACCCTCTTCCAAAAAGGCCCTCACTCCCATTCTCTCAGTCTCACCTGCCTCTCATTTGGTACACCCTACTGATGAACTGAAAACCCTCTTCCAAAAAGGCCCTCACTCCCATTCTCTCAGTCTCACCCGCCTCTCATTTGGTACACCCTACTGATGAACTGAAAACCCTCTTCCAAAAAGGCCCTCACTCCCATTCTCTCAGTCTCACCCACCTCTCATTTGGTACACCCTACTGATGAACTGAAAACCCTCTTCCATAAAGGCCCTCACTCCCATTCTCTCAGTCTCACCTGCCTCTCATTTGGTACACCCTACTGATGAACTGAAAACCCTCTTCCAAAAAGGCCCTCACTCCCATTCTCTCAGTCTCACCTGCCTCTCATTTGGTACACCCTACTGATGAACTGAAAACCCTCTTCCATAAAGGCCCTCACTCCCATTCTCTCAGTCTCACCTGTACACCCTACTGATGAACTGAAAACCCTCTTCCATAAAGGCCCTCACTCCCATTCTCTCAGTCTCACCTGTACACCCTACTGATGAACTGAAAACCCTCTTCCATAAAGGCCCTCACTCCCATTCTCTCAGTCTCACCTGTACACCCTACTGATGAACTGAAAACCCTCTTCCATAAAGGCCCTCACTCCCATTCTCTCAGTCTCACCTGTACACCCTACTGATGAACTGAAAACCCTCTTCCATAAAGGCCCTCACTCCCATTCTCTCAGTCTCACCTGTACACCCTACTGATGAACTGAAAACCCTCTTCCATAAAGGCCCTCACTCCCATTCTCTCAGTCTCACCTGTACACCCTACTGATGAACTGAAAACCCTCTTCCAAAAAGGCCCTCACTCCCATTCTCTCAGTCTCACCTGTACACCCTACTGATGAACTGAAAACCCTCTTCCATAAAGGCCCTCACTCCCATTCTCTCAGTCTCACCTGTACACCCTACTGATGAACTGAAAACCCTCTTCCATAAAGGCCCTCACTCCCATTCTCTCAGTCTCACCCATTCTCTTTGCCTCTCATTTGGTACACCCTACTGATGAACTGAAAACCCTCTTCCAAAAGGCCCTCACTCCCATTCTCTCAGTCTCACCTGCCTCTCATTTGGTACACCCTACTGATGAACTGAAAACCCTCTTCCAAAAGGCCCTCACTCCCATTCTCTCAGTCTCACCCGCCTCTCATTTGGTACACCCTACTGATGAACTGAAAACCCTCTTCCAAAAAGGCCCTCACTCCCATTCTCTCAGTCTCACCCACCTCTCATTTGGTACACCCTACTGATGAACTGAAAACCCTCTTCCATAAAGGCCCTCACTCCCATTCTCTCAGTCTCACCCGCCTCTCATTTGGTACACCCTACTGATGAACTGAAAACCCTCTTCCATAAAGGCCCTCACTCCCATTCTCTCAGTCTCACCTGCCTCTCATTTGGTACACCCTACTGATGAACTGAAAACCCTCTTCCATAAAGGCCCTCACTCCCATTCTCTCAGTCTCACCTGTACACCCTACTGATGAACTGAAAACCCTCTTCCATAAAGGCCCTCACTCCCATTCTCTCAGTCTCACCTGTACACCCTACTGATGAACTGAAAACCCTCTTCCATAAAGGCCCTCACTCCCATTCTCTCAGTCTCACCTGTACACCCTACTGATGAACTGAAAACCCTCTTCCATAAAGGCCCTCACTCCCATTCTCTCAGTCTCACCTGTACACCCTACTGATGAACTGAAAACCCTCTTCCATAAAGGCCCTCACTCCCATTCTCTCAGTCTCACCTGTACACCCTACTGATGAACTGAAAACCCTCTTCCATAAAGGCCCTCACTCCCATTCTCTCAGTCTCACCTGTACACCCTACTGATGAACTGAAAACCCTCTTCCATAAAGGCCCTCACTCCCATTCTCTCAGTCTCACCTGTACACCCTACTGATGAACTGAAAACCCTCTTCCATAAAGGCCCTCACACCCATTCTCTCAGTCTCACCTGTACACCCTACTGATGAACTGAAAACCCTCTTCCATAAAGGCCCTCACTCCCATTCTCTCAGTCTCACCTGTACACCCTACTGATGAACTGAAAACCCTCTTCCATAAAGGCCCTCACTCCCATTCTCTCAGTCTCACCTGTACACCCTACTGATGAACTGAAAACCCTCTTCCATAAAGGCCCTCACTCCCATTCTCTCAGTCTCACCTGTACACCCTACTGATGAACTGAAAACCCTCTTCCATAAAGGCCCTCACTCCCATTCTCTCAGTCTCACCTGTACACCCTACTGATGAACTGAAAACCCTCTTCCATAAAGGCCCTCACTCCCATTCTCTCAGTCTCACCTGTACACCCTACTGATGAACTGAAAACCCTCTTCCATAAAGGCCCTCACTCCCATTCTCTCAGTCTCACCTGTACACCCTACTGATGAACTGAAAACCCTCTTCCATAAAGGCCCTCACTCCCATTCTCTCAGTCTCACCTGTACACCCTACTGATGAACTGAAAACCCTCTTCCATAAAGGCCCTCACTCCCATTCTCTCAGTCTCACCTGTACACCCTACTGATGAACTGAAAACCCTCTTCCATAAAGGCCCTCACTCCCATTCTCTCAGTCTCACCTGTACACCCTACTGATGAACTGAAAACCCTCTTCCATAAAGGCCCTCACTCCCATTCTCTCAGTCTCACCTGTACACCCTACTGATGAACTGAAAACCCTCTTCCATAAAGGCCCTCACTCCCATTCTCTCAGTCTCACCTGTACACCCTACTGATGAACTGAAAACCCTCTTCCATAAAGGCCCTCACTCCCATTCTCTCAGTCTCACCTGTACACCCTACTGATGAACTGAAAACCCTCTTCCATAAAGGCCCTCACTCCCATTCTCTCAGTCTCACCTGTACACCCTACTGATGAACTGAAAACCCTCTTCCATAAAGGCCCTCACTCCCATTCTCTCAGTCTCACCTGTACACCCTACTGATGAACTGAAAACCCTCTTCCATAAAGGCCCTCACTCCCATTCTCTCAGTCTCACCTGTACACCCTACTGATGAACTGAAAACCCTCTTCCATAAAGGCCCTCACTCCCATTCTCTCAGTCTCACCTGTACACCCTACTGATGAACTGAAAACCCTCTTCCAAAAAGGCCCTCTTCCCATTCTCTCAGTCTCACCTGTACACCCTACTGATGAACTGAAAACCCTCTTCCATAAAGGCCCTCAGTCCCATTCTCTCAGTCTCACCTGTACACCCTACTGATGAACTGAAAACCCTCTTCCATAAAGGCCCTCACTCCCATTCTCTCAGTCTCACCTGTACACCCTACTGATGAACTGAAAACCCTCTTCCATAAAGGCCCTCACTCCCATTCTCTCAGTCTCACCTGTACACCCTACTGATGAACTGAAAACCCTCTTCCATAAAGGCCCTCACTCCCATTCTCTCAGTCTCACCTGTACACCCTACTGATGAACTGAAAACCCTCTTCCATAAAGGCCCTCACTCCCATTCTCTCAGTCTCACCTGTACACCCTACTGATGAACTGAAAACCCTCTTCCATAAAGGCCCTCACTCCCATTCTCTCAGTCTCACCTGTACACCCTACTGATGAACTGAAAACCCTCTTCCATAAAGGCCCTCACTCCCATTCTCTCAGTCTCACCTGTACACCCTACTGATGAACTGAAAACCCTCTTCCATAAAGGCCCTCACTCCCATTCTCTCAGTCTCACCTGTACACCCTACTGATGAACTGAAAACCCTCTTCCATAAAGGCCCTCACTCCCATTCTCTCAGTCTCACCTGTACACCCTACTGATGAACTGAAAACCCTCTTCCATAAAGGCCCTCACTCCCATTCTCTCAGTCTCACCTGTACACCCTACTGATGAACTGAAAACCCTCTTCCATAAAGGCCCTCACTCCCATTCTCTCAGTCTCACCTGTACACCCTACTGATGAACTGAAAACCCTCTTCCATAAAGGCCCTCACTCCCATTCTCTCAGTCTCACCTGTACACCCTACTGATGAACTGAAAACCCTCTTCCATAAAGGCCCTCACTCCCATTCTCTCAGTCTCACCTGTACACCCTACTGATGAACTGAAAACCCTCTTCCATAAAGGCCCTCACTCCCATTCTCTCAGTCTCACCTGTACACCCTACTGATGAACTGAAAACCCTCTTCCATAAAGGCCCTCACTCCCATTCTCTCAGTCTCACCTGTACACCCTACTGATGAACTGAAAACCCTCTTCCATAAAGGCCCTCACTCCCATTCTCTCAGTCTCACCTGTACACCCTACTGATGAACTGAAAACCCTCTTCCATAAAGGCCCTCACTCCCATTCTCTCAGTCTCACCTGTACACCCTACTGATGAACTGAAAACCCTCTTCCATAAAGGCCCTCACTCCCATTCTCTCAGTCTCACCTGTACACCCTACTGATGAACTGAAAACCCTCTTCCATAAAGGCCCTCACTCCCATTCTCTCAGTCTCACCTGTACACCCTACTGATGAACTGAAAACCCTCTTCCATAAAGAGAAATCCTTCGGCTGAAATGTCTGTCTGGTTGACGCCTGAAGGTTCCAAGTCTTCAGCTATTCATCTGTAATTCTACTCCCTGCAAAGTCAAGCTACCCTCTCTCATCTCCTGGCTGAGGTTTCAGGGCACGGTCTCATTGAAAGGGTGGATTACCGACATGCTGTTTTTGTGAAAGGTAGCTAATCTATGTGCTAATTCAAATTGTTACTCCATGATGCATCAGTCATTAATGCCCAGCTAACTTATTACGTCTGTTTATTTAAAGCCACTCTGTGATTAGTACAAGAGAGAAAGTGTCCCTGAAGTTTTGGATGTAACCCTCTCCACAAGTAATGCTCTGATGATGTGTGTGGGGGGGGGGGGTAAAGAGAGAGAGAGAGCGAGAGAGAAAGAAACGGATGTACCCTCCACAAAGAGATTCTGATTATAGGGGAAAAGAGAGTAGAGAGAGAAACAGGCAGGCAGTGTCATATTTCCCCATAAGGCTGAATTTGTGTGGAAGGCATTTGAAGGAAAGAGTGATTTATATTCCACATGAGGCTGAGGGAAGAGGCTGGGGCTAAGGAAGAGAATATGTCCTCAGGGGATATTGGGGGGAGGTAAGGAGAGTGAAAGTAATATTTCCCACGAGGCATTTGGGGGGAAGCTAAGTGCACTTCTGAAAGTGTGATATTGTCAATGAAGTAGGCTGGAGGCTGAGGAGGAAGGAAGGAGTAAGGGTTGCTAGCTTGCTCTCCAAGAGAGAGAGCAAGAGAGAGAGAGAGAGAGAGACAGGGAGGGTGAGGGAGAGAGGCTAAGGACTCAATTCAATACTTATTGTCAAAGTTCAGCGCTATAGCGCACTTGAAATGCTATGAATTTCTGATATGCAGTGTTAACCGTGAATGCAGTCTCAGCGAACATGGAAACATTGCCTATTGCGCTGAACTTGATTGAATCATGTCCTAACTCCCCATCTCATCCATCAAGAAGTTATGGAGAAGACCAAAGGAGTCAAATATATCCACAGTGAAATATATCCATCTCATTGGTTTCTCATTAACAGAGAAGAAAGGCGAGCCTGGTGTCTGTTAAAGGGGTTTTAAGTGGTCGGTGGGGAGAGTGAACAAAGGAGATGGGAGGCTTTTGCCCTCAGAGCAGCACAGAGACAAGGATTAATATTCTGCACCATGCTGGCTTAACCCTACCGGTCAAACCTAATACCCAATGGTTACTACATTAAATTAGCAGGAGAGGAGAGAGGGGAGATAATGTGAGGAGAATGGAGCAGGGCCGGCTCCAGGCATAAGCCACATACTGTATGGCCCCCCCACTCATGGCCCCCCTGGCCCCCCCCAACCAATTGTTTTACTTTTTTTCTGGGGGGAACTCAATCAGTGTCTCAAATTACCGTTGAGAGTGAGTTTAGTATAATACACTAGATGTCATTTTTAAATTTCGTTGTGTATTAGCAGTTTATCTCTTGTTATATATCAGTCACTGACAGTAACTCAATTACTCAATTAGCATGTCAGCTAAAAAACATGTGATTGGTAAGTTGCTATCTGAACTTAATCATGGCCACATACTGACCGGACACACAGCGCATGTTCCCAGGGGTCCTGACCTCCAGGGGGCCCCCACGGATTTTGTTAGTAAGATATCATTAACATGGCATAAGTCTTGTCAAAATATGTCTTGGCAAAAATTGCAGGAAATTAGCTTTAAAACTGCAAAAGATTTCTCTCCACCCCATGGCAAAATCGGTTTGAACTGCAGGAAATTAGCTGTAAAATAAATAAAAAATAAATAAATACATCTCTGCCCCATGGCAAAATGAGTAGAATTGCATGAAATTTGTTATCAAATTGCAGAATTTTACTTCTGTCCCATGGCATGTCCGGAACGGAACAATCTCTGACCCAACTTTGCTATTTTGTAATTATTTTGTACTTTATTTTCACTAAATGTATCAACTATAATTTCTTACAACGGCAAAGAAGTTTTGAATATCAGATAAGCAGTTACTTACTCCAGTTAATCTGCCCTGGGCTAGTGCAGATACTACAGTACTGCTTTGCTAGCGTGGATTAGAAATTTGTTTTGCGATTCTGTCAGGATTTGGCCAGGGTTGTTCCGGGTTTTGGTCAGTAGATGTCCCCATTGTGCTTTTTGTCCCTATGTTTTTCCCTTGATCCCCATTATTATTTGCACCTGTGTCTCGTTTCCCCTGATTGTATTTAAACCCTTTGTTTCCCTCAGTTCTGTGCTCTGTGTTTGTATGTTAGCACCCTGCCCTAGTGTTCTGTGTGCTCTTGTCGATTCCGGGTGAAGTTCTTGTGGTATTCTGTTTTTTGTTTTTGTTTATTTTTGGTGAGTTTCTTTTGAGGTCTTTTTGTGTTTTTCCTACCACCTTTTGGATTTGCCATTTTTTGTATTTTAGGATTTTTTCTTTATTAAATACACCGTCTTAAGTACTGCTGTGTCTGCCTCATCTTCTGGGTTCTGCTGTCTATTCGTGGCTCAGTTGGTTAAGTGACTGTTTCTCACTCCGGCGACCCAGGTTCGAAACCGGGTCCTGACAGAAACACAGAGCCAAAAATTAACCCAGAGGCAGCCAGTTCCCAGGACCTTTTAGCCACGCTGTCCCACCACCAGTAGACTGTCCAACGCCACGAAGCCGCCCTGGTTCAGCAAGAGGCCTTAATGGCTAGACATTCTCATCTTCTGTCGGAGATGCTGACTTCCATTAAGCAAATATCTGATCGACTTACCCCGGCAACAGTTTCCGTCCCAGTACCTCAGGTTCACGTACCCATGGCAGTTAACCCCCTGGCTGAACCTCGTCTTCCACCTCCCCAACGGTTCTCAGGTGATCCAAGTGCTTGTAAAGGCTTTCTCACTCAATGTTCTCTCTCCTTTGAGCTGCAACCCTCGTCGTTTCCCACCGACCGGTCTAAGATCGCATATATCATTACCCTGCTGTCGGAAAAAGCCCTGGCCTGGGCTACTGCTGTGTGGGATGCCCATAGTTCCTGCTGTGCCAGCTACTCTGCCTTTGCTGAGGAATTCAAACGAGTGTTTCAAGGCCCAAGCAGTGGTTCTGACTCAGCCAAACAGCTCCTGACTCTCCATCAAGGTTGGCGCAGCGTGACGGACTATGCCATCCAGTTCCGCACGGTGGCAGCAGCGAGTGGCTGGAACAACGAGGCGCTCACGGTGTGCTTTCTGAAAGGCCTTTCCGACACTATCCAAGATGAACTGGCCACTCGGGAACCACCGGACAATCTCGAGTCCCTGATCAAGTTGGCCTCACGCATTGACCAGCGTCTGAGAGAGAGAACTCAACCGTAGACCTCTAGCCCCTATCAGTCCCAGCTCCGAGTCCCCACCTTTATCATCGCTGGCTCCACCGGAACCCATGGAGATTGGACGCATCTCCCAGGCTGAGAGAGACCGCCGGATGAGGGAGCGACGCTGTCTATATTGCGGCAAACCGGGCCATTTCCGTTCCACGTGTCCCGGGCTCCAGGGAAACGCTCTGTCCCGTACAGACCGGGGGAACTGTAACGGGAAACATAACCTCCTCCCATCCGTCCAACTCCCGTCTGCTCATTCCAGTCACCCTCTCCTGGGACAACCACAAGCTTCACCTTCAAGCCTTGGTAGACTCTGGAGCCGCAGGTAACTTCATGGATGGTGTCTGGGCGAAGGAGAATGGCGTTCCCTCTGAATCTCTAAGTGACCCCATGAGGGTTACTACATTGGATGGAAGCCCTTTGGGATCTGGACTTGTCACTCATGTCACTACCTCCTTGAGACTTTCAGTTTCACAACACCAGGAATTGATGAACTTTCATTTGATCTCCTGTTCCGAGTTCCCTCTCGTCCTTGGATACCCCTGGCTTCACAGCCATAACCCTCACATCGACTGGTCTGTGGGCACTATCAAGCAGTGGGGTCCTACGTGCCAAGCTACTTGTATTTTCCAGAATTCCCGAGTTCTACTCCCGAGTCTTTAGAATCCATCCACCTGACCCGAGTTCCCGAGTGTTACCATGACCTCAAACTGGTGTTTAGCAAACAGAGGGCCACCATGCTACCACCCCATAGATCTTACGATTGCCCCATCGACCTGTTTCCGGGCACTTGCCCCCCAGGGGTCGGATCTTTTCCCTATCTCCACCCGAACGAGCTGCTATGGATACCTACATCAAGGACTCTCTGGAAGCAGGCCTCATGCGTCCATCAACCTCCCGGCGGGAGCAGGGTTTTTCTTTGTGGCCAAGAAAGATGGTGGATTACGTCCTTGCATCGACTACCGGGGACTCAATGACATAACCGTCCGTAACCGTTACCCGCTACCCCTTATGGCCACAGCCTTCGAGCTGCTCCAGGAAGCAGTTGTTTTCACTAAGCTTGACCTGCGGAACGCATACCATCTTGTGCGGATCAGACCTGGTGACGAGTGGAAGACCGCTTTCAACACGCCTACTGGTCACTATGAATACTTGGTGATGCCCTTCGGCCTGACCAACGCCCCAGCGGTGTTCCAAGCGCTCATAAACGATGTGCTTAGGGATATGCTTAACATATTTGTGTTCGTTTACTTGGATGACATCCTCATCTTTTCGAGCTCCCTTCAAGAACACACTAAGCATGTCAGACAAGTACTCAAACGCCTCCTGGACAGCCATCTGTACGTTAAGCCGGAAAAATGTGAATTCCATTCATCCCGAGTACAATTCCTGGGATTTGTAGTGGAACCCGGTCGAGTCCAAATGGACCCTAGGAAGGTAGGGGCGGTAGCGGATTGGCCCACCCCCAAATCCGTTAAGGATGTTCAGCGTTTCCTGGGCTTCACAAACTTTTACCGCAAGTTCATCAAGAACTTCAGTTTGGTGGCAGCTCCTCTCTCAGCTTTAACCAAAGGTGGCAATGCAAGGTTTTGTGGGGAAGAGAAGCTGAGACGGCCTTCCAAGGACTCAAGCAGCGCGTCCTCTCTGCTCCCATCCTGATACTACCGACTACGGATGAACCATTTGTGGTGGAGGTAGACGCATCAGAGGTTGGTGTTGGAGCTGTCCTGTCTCAGAGGGGTGAAGACAAGAAGCTTCATCCGTGCGCTTTCTTCTCACACCGGCTTACCCCGACTGAGAGGAACTACGATGTGGGGGATCGTGAACTCCTAGCGGTTAAGATGGCATTGAAGGAATGGAGACACTGGCTCGAGGGGGCTTCTCACCCGTTTCAAGTGCTTACGGACCACAAAAATCTGGAGTATATCCAGCAGGCGAAGCGATTGAACTCTAGACAAGCTAGATGGTCTCTTTTCTTCAATCGATTCCAGTTTATCCTCACCTATCGGCCCGGGTCGAAGAATCTCAAACCGGATGCCCTGTCCCGAGTCTACGCTCCTGCCATTCGAGATGACACGGACATGCCTGTCCTTCCTGCTGCTAAGATTGTGGCTCCGATCTCGTGGCAAGTTGAGGATACCGTGAGACGTGCTCAAGCTAGCGAACCGGACCCTAAAGGAGGCCCTGCCAATCGGTTGTTTGTCCCCAAGGCAGTGAGGACTCAGGTCCTTCTGTGGGGGCACTCCTCTCGCCTCACCTGTCATCCGGGCGTAGGTCGCACCTTGGAGTTCATCCAGCGTAAGTTCTGGTGGCCTACCATAAGAGAAGACGTTGCCACTTTAGTCAATGCCTGCCCCGTGTGCTGCCAGGGCAAATCTTCTCACCTCCGCCCTCAAGGACTCCTTCACCCTTTACCTGTTCCCCACAGACCCTGGTCCCATATCTCATTGGACTTTATTACTGGACTTCCTCCATCCCATGGCAATACTACTATCCTAGTCATAATCGACAGGTTTTCAAAGGCGGCCAGGTTCGTCCCTCTGACTAAGTTACCTTCTGCCAAGGAAACGGCTGAGTTGGTAATTAATCATGTGTTCCGAGTCTTCGGCATTCCTCAAGATGTGGTTTCTGACAGAGGTCCCCAGTTCGCCTCAAGGTTTTGGAAGGCCTTCTGCCAACTCATGGGGGCTTCTGCCAGTCTATCTTCAGGGTACCATCCGGAGTCCAACGGCCAAACAGAGAGGATGAATCAAGAGCTGGAAACCACCCTCCGATGTATGACTCGTGACAACCCGTCCACATGGTCATCCTTTATTGTTTGGGCCGAATACGCGCACAACACCTTGCGCTCCTCCTCCACTGGTATGTCCCCGCACGAGTGTCAGTTTGGCTATGCTCCTCCATTGTTCCCGGACCAGGAAGCAGAAGTCAGAGTGCCTTCAGCCTTGAGGTTCGTCAGACGCTGTCGGCTTATGTGGAGGAAGACCCGTCTTAATCTGATGCGTTCCTCACAGAGGTATCAACAACAAGCCAACAGACGTCGCCGTCCCGGGCCTACCCTGCGCCCCGGCCAGAGAGTCTGGCTTTCCACAAGAGACTTACCTCTACGGGTGGAGTCTCGCAAGCTGTCCCAAAAATACATCGGTCCCTTCAAGGTTGCCAGGAGAGTTAACCCAGTTTCTTATTGCCTACACTTACCCAGATCCCTTAAGATTAATCCCACATTTCATGTGTCATTGTTAAAACCTGTTGTTTTTCTCCCCTTGTCCCGGCAGACAGACCTCCCCCTCCGCCTCGTGTCATTGGAGGCCAGCCGGCTTATACCGTCCACCGGATACTGGATTCCCGCCGGGTGCAGCGGTCCTGGCAGTATCTGGTGGACTGGGAAGGCTACGGTCCTGAGGAGCGCTCCTGGGTTCCTGCCAAAGACATCCTGGACCCTGACCTCATTCGTCAGTTCAGGGTCCTCCACCCTGAGAGAGCTGGTAGGAACGTCAGGAGCCGTTCCTAGGGGGGATTCTGTCAGGATTTGGCCAGGGTTGTTCCGGGTTTTGGTCAGTAGATGTCCCCATTGTGCTTTTTGTCCCTATGTTTTTCCCTTGATCCCCATTATTATTTGCACCTGTGTCTCGTTTCCCCTGATTGTATTTAAACCCTTTGTTTCCCTCAGTTCTGTGCTCTGTGTTTGTATGTTAGCACCCTGCCCTAGTGTTCTGTGTGCTCTTGTCGATTCCGGGTGAAGTTCTTGTGGTATTCTGTTTTTTGTTTTTGTTTATTTTTGGTGAGTTTCTTTTGAGGTCTTTTTGTGTTTTTCCTACCACCTTTTGGATTTGCCATTTTTTGTATTTTAGGATTTTTTCTTTATTAAATACACCGTCTTAAGTACTGCTGTGTCTGCCTCATCTTCTGGGTTCTGCTGTCTATTCGTGGCTCAGTTGGTTAAGTGACTGTTTCTCACTCCGGAGACCCAGGTTCGAAACCGGGTCCTGACAGAAACACAGAGCCAAAAATTAACCTAGAGGCAGCCAGTTCCCAGTCCCTTTTTGCCACGCTGTCCCACCACCAGGAGACTGTCCAACGCCACGAAGCCGCCCTGGTTCAGCAAGAGGCCTTAATGGCTAGACATTCTCATCTTCTGTCGGAGATGCTGACTTCCATTAAGCAAATATCTGATCGACTTACCCCGGCAACAGTTTCCGTCCCAGTACCTCAGGTTCACGTACCCATGGCAGTTAACCCCCTGGCTGAACCTCGTCTTCCACCTCCCCAACGGTTCTCAGGTGATCCAAGTGCTTGTAAAGGCTTTCTCACTCAATGTTCTCTCTCCTTTGAGCTGCAACCCTCGTCGTTTCCCACCGACCGGTCTAAGATCGCATATATCATTACCCTGCTGTCGGAAAAAGCCCTGGCCTGGGCTACTGCTGTGTGGGATGCCCATAGTTCCTGCTGTGCCAGCTACTCTGCCTTTGCTGAGGAATTCAAACGAGTGTTTCAAGGCCCAAGCAGTGGTTCTGACTCAGCCAAACAGCTCCTGACTCTCCATCAAGGTTGGCGCAGCGTGACGGACTATGCCATCCAGTTCCGCACGGTGGCAGCAGCGAGTGGTTGGAACAACGAGGCGCTCACGGTGTGCTTTCTGAAAGGCCTTTCCGACACTATCCAAGATGAACTGGCCACTCGGGAACCACCGGACAATCTCGAGTCCCTGATCAAGTTGGCCTCACGCATTGACCAGCGTCTGAGAGAGAGAACTCAACCGTAGACCTCTAGCCCCTATCAGTCCCAGCTCCGAGTCCCCACCTTTATCATCGCTGGCTCCACCGGAACCCATGCAGATTGGACGCATCTCCCAGGCTGAGAGAGACCGCCGGATGAGGAGCGACGCTGTCTATATTGCGGCAAACCGGGCCATTTCCGTTCCACGTGTCCCGGGCTCCAGGGAAACGCTCTGTCCCGTACAGACCGGGGGAACTGTAACGGGAAACATAACCTCCTCCCATCCGTCCAACTCCCGTCTGCTCATTCCAGTCACCCTCTCCTGGGACAACCACAAGCTTCACCTTCAAGCCTTGGTAGACTCTGGAGCCGCAGGTAACTTCATGGATGGTGTCTGGGCGAAGGAGAATGGCGTTCCCTCTGAACCTCTAAGTGACCCCATGAGGGTTACTACATTGGATGGAAGCCCTTTGGGATCTGGACTTGTCACTCATGTCACTACCTCCTTGAGACTTTCAGTTTCACAACACCAGGAATTGATGAACTTTCATTTGATCTCCTGTTCCGAGTTCCCTCTCGTCCTTGGATACCCCTGGCTTCACAGCCATAACCCTCACATCGACTGGTCTGTGGGCACTATCAAGCAGTGGGGTCCTACGTGCCAAGCTACTTGTATTTTCCAGAATTCCCGAGTTCTACTCCCGAGTCTTTAGAATCCATCCACCTGACCCGAGTTCCCGAGTGTTACCATGACCTCAAACTGGTGTTTAGCAAACAGAGGGCCACCATGCTACCACCCCATAGATCTTACGATTGCCCCATCGACCTGTTTCCGGGCACTTGCCCCCCAGGGGTCGGATCTTTTCCCTATCTCCACCCGAACGAGCTGCTATGGATACCTACATCAAGGACTCTCTGGAAGCAGGCCTCATGCGTCCATCAACCTCCCCGGCGGGAGCAGGGTTTTTCTTTGTGGCCAAGAAAGATGGTGGATTACGTCCTTGCATCGACTACCGGGGACTCAATGACATAACCGTCCGTAACCGTTACCCGCTACCCCTTATGGCCACAGCCTTCGAGCTGCTCCAGGAAGCAGTTGTTTTCACTAAGCTTGACCTGCGGAACGCATACCATCTTGTGCGGATCAGACCTGGTGACGAGTGGAAGACCGCTTTCAACACGCCTACTGGTCACTATGAATACTTGGTGATGCCCTTCGGCCTGACCAACGCCCCAGCGGTGTTCCAAGCGCTCATAAACGATGTGCTTAGGGATATGCTTAACATATTTGTGTTCGTTTACTTGGATGACATCCTCATCTTTTCGAGCTCCCTTCAAGAACACACTAAGCATGTCAGACAAGTACTCAAACGCCTCCTGGACAGCCATCTGTACGTTAAGCCGGAAAAATGTGAATTCAATTCATCCGAGTACAATTCCTGGGATTTGTAGTGGAACCCGGTCGAGTCCAAATGGACCCTAGGAAGGTAGGGGCGGTAGCGGATTGGCCCACCCCCAAATCCGTTAAGGATGTTCAGCGTTTCCTGGGCTTCACAAACTTTTACCGCAAGTTCATCAAGAACTTCAGTTTGGTGGCAGCTCCTCTCTCAGCTTTAACCAAAGGTGGCAATGCAAGGTTTTTGTGGGGAAGAGAAGCTGAGACGGCCTTCCAAGGACTCAAGCAGCGCGTCCTCTCTGCTCCCATCCTGATACTACCGACTACGGATGAACCATTTGTGGTGGAGGTAGACGCATCAGAGGTTGGTGTTGGAGCTGTCCTGTCTCAGAGGGGTGAAGACAAGAAGCTTCATCCGTGCGCTTTCTTCTCACACCGGCTTACCCCGACTGAGAGGAACTACGATGTGGGGGATCGTGAACTCCTAGCGGTTAAGATGGCATTGAAGGAATGGAGACACTGGCTCGGGGGCTTCTCACCTGTTTCAAGTGCTTACGGACCACAAAAATCTGGAGTATATCCAGCAGGCGAAGCGATTGAACTCTAGACAAGCTAGATGGTCTCTTTTCTTCAATCGATTCCAGTTTATCCTCACCTATCGGCCCGGGTCGAAGAATCTCAAACCGGATGCCCTGTCCCGAGTCTACGCTCCTGCCATTCGAGATGACACGGACATGCCTGTCCTTCCTGCTGCTAAGATTGTGGCTCCGATCTCGTGGCAAGTTGAGGATACCGTGAGACGTGCTCAAGCTAGCGAACCGGACCCTAAAGGAGGCCCTGCCAATCGGTTGTTTGTCCCCAAGGCAGTGAGGACTCAGGTCCTTCTGTGGGGGCACTCCTCTCGCCTCACCTGTCATCCGGGCGTAGGTCGCACCTTGGAGTTCATCCAGCGTAAGTTCTGGTGGCCTACCATAAGAGAAGACGTTGCCACTTTCGTCAATGCCTGCCCCGTGTGCTGCCAGGGCAAATCTTCTCACCTCCGCCCTCAAGGACTCCTTCACCCTTTACCTGTTCCCCACAGACCCTGGTCCCATATCTCATTGGACTTTATTACTGGACTTCCTCCATCCCATGGCAATACTACTATCCTAGTCATAATCGACAGGTTTTCAAAGGCGGCCAGGTTCGTCCCTCTGACTAAGTTACCTTCTGCCAAGGAAACGGCTGAGTTGGTAATTAATCATGTGTTCCGAGTCTTCGGCATTCCTCAAGATGTGGTTTCTGACAGAGGTCCCCAGCAGTTCGCCTCAAGGTTTTGGAAGGCCTTCTGCCAACTCATGGGGGCTTCTGCCAGTCTATCTTCAGGGTACCATCCGGAGTCCAACGGCCAAACAGAGAGGATGAATCAAGAGCTGGAAACCACCCTCCGATGTATGACTCGTGACAACCCGTCCACATGGTCATCCTTTATTGTTTGGGCCGAATACGCGCACAACACCTTGCGCTCCTCCTCCACTGGTATGTCCCCGCACGAGTGTCAGTTTGGCTATGCTCCTCCATTGTTCCCGGACCAGGAAGCAGAAGTCAGAGTGCCTTCAGCCTTGAGGTTCGTCAGACGCTGTCGGCTTATGTGGAGGAAGACCCGTCTTAATCTGATGCGTTCCTCACAGAGGTATCAACAACAAGCCAACAGACGTCGCCGTCCCGGGCCTACCCTGCGCCCCGGCCAGAGAGTCTGGCTTTCCACAAGAGACTTACCTCTACGGGTGGAGTCTCGCAAGCTGTCCCAAAAATACATCGGTCCCTTCAAGGTTGCCAGGAGAGTTAACCCAGTTTCTTATTGCCTACACTTACCCAGATCCCTTAAGATTAATCCCACATTTCATGTGTCATTGTTAAAACCTGTTGTTTTTTCTCCCCTTGTCCCGGCAGACAGACCTCCCCCTCCGCCTCGTGTCATTGGAGGCCAGCCGGCTTATACCGTCCACCGGATACTGGATTCCCGCCGGGTGCAGCGGTCCTGGCAGTATCTGGTGGACTGGGAAGGCTACGGTCCTGAGGAGCGCTCCTGGGTTCCTGCCAAAGACATCCTGGACCCTGACCTCATTCGTCAGTTCAGGGTCCTCCACCCTGAGAGAGCTGGTAGGAACGTCAGGAGCCGTTCCTAGGGGGGGGATTCTGTCAGGATTTGGCCAGGGTTGTTCCGGGTTTTGGTCAGTAGATGTCCCCATTGTGCTTTTTGTCCCTATGTTTTCCCTTGATCCCCATTATTATTTGCACCTGTGTCTCGTTTCCCCTGATTGTATTTAAACCCTTTGTTTCCCTCAGTTCTGTGCTCTGTGTTTGTATGTTAGCACCCTGCCCTAGTGTTCTGTGTGCTCTTGTCGATTCCGGGTGAAGTTCTTGTGGTATTCTGTTTTTTGTTTTTGTTTATTTTTGGTGAGTTTCTTTTGAGGTCTTTTTGTGTTTTTCCTACCACCTTTTGGATTTGCCATTTTTTGTATTTTAGGATTTTTTCTTTATTAAATACACCGTCTTAAGTACTGCTGTGTCTGCCTCATCTTCTGGGTTCTGCTGTCTATTCGTGGCTCAGTTGGTTAAGTGACTGTTTCTCACTCCGGAGACCCAGGTTCGAAACCGGGTCCTGACAGATTCTGCCGATAATATAGACGCGCTAACCACCTCCGTCACCGGGTTCATTAGAAAATGTATGAGCAATGTAGTCACCAAGGTGAGGGTTCGCTGCTTCCCCAAGCAAAAACCCTGGATTAACACTAAGGTTTGCGTTAAACTGAAGGACAGGGTTACCGCAGACAGAGCTATCATAGACAACCCTGAGGCTACGTTCGAGGACAGGAATAAGTACAAGACCTCTGTAGATTCATCAAATGATCAAAAGGGTAATATAGGAATAAGATCGAATCATACTGCACAGACTGACACCCCCCGCATGTGGCAGGGACTACAGTCAGTTACGGATTACAAAGGACGACCCAACCGTGATCTACCCAACGATGCCTCTACCAGACGAACACAACGTTTTTTATGCACACTTTGACAACAGCAACATCGTGCTGTGTGTGAGGGCCCGTCCCCAACCCAGAGGATTGGGTGATCGTGCTCTCTGAGACTGATGTGAAAAGGGTCTTTAATCAGGTCAACGCCCGCAGGGGCAGTGGATTCGACGGTATTCCAGGGCACCTTCTCAGAGCATGCACAGAACAGCTGGCAGGCATATTCAGGGCCCTGCACTCTCACACACTTACAGGGCCCTGCACTCTCACACACTCACAGGGCCCTGCACTCTCACACACTTACAGGGCCCTACACTCTCACACACTTACAGGGCCCTGCACTCTCACACACTTACAGGGCCCTGCACTCTCACACACTTACAGGGCCCTGCACTCTCACACACTTACAGGGCCCTGCACTCTCACACACTCACAGGGCCCTGCACTCTCACACACTCACAGGACCCTGCACTCTCACACACTCACAGGGCCCTGCACTCTCACACACTCACAGGGCCCTGCACTCTCACACACTTACAGGGCCCTGCACTCTCACACACTTACAGGGCCCTGCACTCTCACACACTCACAGGGTCCTGCACTCTCACACACTTACAGGGCCCTGCACTCTCACACACTTATAGGGCCCTGCACTCTCACACACTTACAGGGCCCTGCACTCTCACACACTCCCTCACTTCATCATCTGCTTACACATATTCACATTCATTTATACTGACTCTACACACACTCACATACATGGGCTACAGAGTGGCGCAGCTGTCTAAGGTACTGCATCTCAGTGTTAGAGGAGTCACTACAGACCCTGGTTCCATTCCAGACTGTATCACAGCTGTCTAAGACACTGCATCTCAGTGTTAGAGGAGTCACTACAGAATCTGGTTCCATTCCAGACTGTATCACAGCTGTCTAAGGTACTGCATCTCAGTGTTAGAGGAGTCACTACAGACCCTGGTTCCATTTGCGACTGTATCACAGCTGTCTAAGGCATAAAATGGGGTCCCAGAAGACACTCAAAGATTGGCATGACCAAAACATGTGTCCCACAGTTGCTGGACTCTGGTGGCCTCTCAAACACTTGGGGTCAACATTTGTATATATTTTGTTAATCTGTCATCAAGTAATGGAGACGGTGCAAAACATTGAACTGAATGAGCCCATACCTTAATCAAAATGATGAGGTGTGGATACGCTCAATACTGTGTTGCCATGTCATCGGGTAGCTCGCCACACGTCTTGCTCTCATGCAGATGTTGTATTTGCCAAGGAAGGCGGATTACTGTTCTGTATTATGTCTGATAATCTGGAGATTGTACCCTTCATCACATTTACATGACATTTAAGTCATTTAGCAGACGCTCTTATCCAGAGCGACTTACAAATTGGTGAATTCACCTTCTGACATCCAGTGGAACAGCCACTTTACAATAGTGCATCTAAATCATTTAAGGGGGGGGTGAGAAGGATTACTTTATCCTATCCTAGGTATTCCTTGAAGAGGTGGGGTTTCAGGTGTCTCCGGAAGGTGGTGATTGACTCCGCTGTCCTGGCGTCGGGAGGGAGTTTGTTCCACCATTGGGGGGCCAGAGCAGCGAACAGTTTTGATTTGGCTGAGCGGGAACTGTACTTCCTCAGTGGTAGGGAGGCGAGCAGGCCAGAGGTGGATGAACGCAGTGCCCTTGTTTGGGTGTAGGGCCTGATCAGAGCCTGGAGGTACTGCGGTGCCGTTCCCCTCACAGCTCCGTAGGCAAGCAAAATGGTCTTGTAGCGGATGCGAGCTTCAACTGGAAGCCAGTGGAGAGAGCGGAGGAGCGGGGTGACGTGAGAGAACTTGGGAAGGCGTTCTGGATGAGTTGTAGGGGTTTAATGGCACAGGCAGGGAGCCCAGCCAACAGCGAGTTGCAGGAATCCAGACGGGAGATGACAAGTGCCTGGATTAGGACCTGCGCCACTTCCTGTGTGAGGCAGGGTCGTACTCTGCGGATGTTGTAGAGCATGAACCTACAGGAACGGGCCACCGCCTTGATGTTAGTTGAGAACGACAGGGTGTTGTCCAGGATCACGCCAAGGTTCTTAGCGCTCTGGGAGGAGGACACAATGGAGTTGTCAACTGTGATGGTGAGATCATGGAACGGGCAGTCCTTCCCCGGGAGGAAGAGCAGCTCCGTCTTGCCGAGGTTCAGCTTGAGGTGGTGATCCGTCATCCACACTGATATGTCTGCCAGACATGCAGAGATGCGATTCGCCACCTGGTCATCAGAAGGGGGAAAGGAGAAGATTAATTGTGTGTCGTCTGCATAGCAATGATAGGAGAGACCATGTGAGGTTATGACAGAGCCAAGTGACTTGGTGTATAGCGAGAATAGGAGAGGGCCTATAACAGAGCCCTGGGGGACACCAGTGGTGAGAGCGTGTGGCGAGGAGACAGATTCTCGCCACGCCACCTGGTAGGAGCGACCTGTCAGGTAGGACGCAATCCAAGCGTGTGCCGCGCCGGAGATGCCCAACTCGGAGAGGGTGGAGAGGAGGATCTGATGGTTCACAGTATCGAAGGCAGCCGATAGGTCTAGAAGGATGAGAGCAGAGGAGAGAGAGTTAGCTTTAGCAGTGCGGAGCGCCTCCGTGATACAGAGAAGAGCAGTCTCAGTTGAATGACTAGTCTTGAAACCTGACTGATTTGGATCAAGAAGGTCATTCTGAGAGAGATAGCGGGAGAGCTGGCCAAGGACGGCACGTTCAAGAGTTTTGGAGAGAAAAGAAAGAAGGGATACTGGTCTGTAGTTGTTGACATCAGAGGGATCGAGTGTAGGTTTTTCAGAAGGGGTGCAACTCTCGCTCTCTTGAAGGCGGAAGGGACGTAGCCAGCGGTCAGGGATGAGTTGATGAGCGAGGTGAGGTAAGGGAGAAGGTCTCCGGAAATGGTCTGGAGAAGAGAGGAGGGGATAGGGTCAAGCGGGCAGGTTGTTGGGCGGCCGGCCGTCACAAGAAGCGAGATTTCATCTGGAGAGAGAGGGGAGAAAGAGGTCAGAGCACAGGGTAGGGCAGTGTGAGCAGAACCAGCGGTGTTGTTTGACTTAGCAAACGAGGATCGGATGTCGTCGACCTTCTTTTCAAAATGGTTGACAAAGTCATCTGCAGAGAGGGAGGAGGGGGGGGGAGGGGGAGGAGGATTCAGGAGGGAGGAGAAGGTGGCAAAGAGCTTCCTAGGGTTAGAGGCAGATGCTTGGAATTTAGAGTGGTAGAAAGTGGCTTTAGCAGCAGAGACAGAGGAGGAAAATGTAGAGAGGAGGGAGTGAAAGGATGCCAGGTCCGCAGGGAGGCGAGTTTTCCTCCATTTCCCCTCGGCTGCCCGGAGCACTGTTCTGTGAGCTCGCAATGAGTCGTCGAGCCACGGAGCGGGAGAGGAGGACCGAGCCGGCCTGGAGGATAGGGGACATAGAGAGTCAAAGGATGCAGAAAGGGAAGAGAGGAGGGTTGAGGAGGCAGAATCAGGAGATAGGTTGGAGAAGGTATGAGCAGAGGGAAGAGATGATAGGATGGAAGAGGAGAGAGTAGCGGGGAGAGAGAGCGAAGGTTGGGACGGCGCGATACCATCCGAGTAGGGGCAGTGTGGGAAGTGTTGGATGAGAGCGAGAGGGAAAAGGATACAAGGTAGTGGTCGGAGACTTGGAGGGGAGTTGCAATGAGGTTAGTGGAAGAACAGCATCTAGTAAAGATGAGGTCGAGCGTATTGCCTGCCTTGTGAGTAGGGGGAAGGTGAGAGGGTGAGGTCAAAGAGGAGAGGAGTGGAAAGAAGGAGGCAGAGAGGAATGAGTCAAAGGTAGACGTGGGGAGGTTAAAGTCGCCCAGGACTGTGAGAGGTAAGCCGTCCTCAGGAAAGGAGCTTATCAAGGCATCAAGCTCATTGATGAACTCTCCGAGGGAACCTGGAGGGCGATAAATGATAAGGATGTTAAGCTTGAAAGGGCTGGTAACTGTGACAGCATGGAATTCAAAGGAGGCGATAGACAGATGGGTAAGGGGAGAAAGAGAGAATGACCACTTGGGAGAGATGAGGATCCCGGTGCCACCACCCCGCTGACCAGAAGCTCTCGGGGTGTGCGAGAACACGTGGGCGGACGAAGAGAGAGCAGTAGGAGTAGCAGTGTTATCTGTGGTGATCCATGTTTCCGTCAGTGCCAAGAAGTCGAGGGACTGGAGTGAGGCATAGGCTGAGATGAACTCCGCCTTGTTGGCCGCAGATCGGCAGTTCCAGGGGCTACCGGAGACCTGGAACTCCACGTGGGTCGTGCGCGCTGGGACCACCAGATTAGGGTGGCCGCGGCCACGCGGTGTGGAGCGTTTGTATGGTCTGTGCAGAGAGGAGAGAACAGGGATAGATAGACACATAGTTGACAGGCTACAGAAGAGGCTACGCTAATGCAAAGGAGATTGGAATGACAAGTGGACTACACGTCTCGAATGTTCAGAAAGTTAAGCTTACGTAGCAAGAATCTTATTGACTAAAATGATTGAAATGATACAGTACTGCTGGAGTAGGCTAGCTGGCAGTGGCTGCGTTGTTGACTTTGTAGGCTAGCTGGCAGTGGCTGCGTTGTTGACACTACACTAATCAAGTCGTTCCGTCGAGTGTAATAGTTTCTACAGTGCTGCTATTCGGAGGCTAGCTGGCTAGCTAGCAGTGTTGATTACGTTACGTTACGTTAAAAGAACCGCAATAGCTGGCTAGCTAACCTAGAAAATCGCTCTAGACTACACAATTGTCTTAGATACAAAGACGGCTATGTAGCTAGCTAGCTACGATCAAACAAATCAAACCGTTGTACTGTAATGAAGTGAAATGAAAATGTGATACTACCTGTGGAGCGAAGCGGAATGTTGACCGGGTTGTTGAAGTTCTATTCGGTAGACGTTGGCTAGCTGTTGGCTAGCTAGCTAGCAGTATCTCCTGCAGTATCCCCTTCAGATAAGGGTTCAGATCTAAGCACCTCTCGACTGGACACTTAGTGGGCTCCAGTGGGAATTTAAGGGAAATGTTTTTTAGCAAATCTGCGAGTTTGCAGACATCTGAAAAAGTGGGTATTGGGAATATTATGGTCAACCCTCAGAGTATCAAATTAGACTAATGTGTTATCCACAAATAGGTCACAAAAAAGCACCAGAACGTTCCTAGGCCAGAACTGGAATGCCATGTCAATCTGTGACGCTGGGACGAGATGATTAGATGTTAATGGAGAGAAGCCGCTTGCTTGTTTAAGGCTAAAGTGACTTCGGAATTGGGACTAGATGTTAAGGAACAATGACATTCAAAACATGGGTGCCAAGGTTCATGGTTCTTGACTGTAACTCCATGATGGCTCAGTTGGACCATCCTTGTTTTCAAATGTAGAAACCTAATAAGCACATTGAGAGATATTTGCTGATCAGTAGTAGTGTAAATAAATGGCACGGTCCAGCCCCCTGTGGGCCTATAGGTCTCTCTAGATATACCTTTCTCATTTGTGGATTTGATTTCCAAATTAAGTTGTACATGTAGCTGTCCAGTTGTTTGATCTGGGAATAATTTGGAATAAGTACAAACACATAGATAGTACATTCACCTTCATCTACAAGTCCATGCTATGTAAAGCTCCGCCTTATCTCAGTTCACTGGTCACGATGTCAACACCCACCCGTTGCACGCGCTCCAGCAGGTGTATCTCACTGATCATCCCTAAAGACAACACCTCATTTGGCCACCTTTCCTTCCAGGTCTCTGCTGCCTGTGACTGGAACGAATTGCAAAAATCGCTGAAGTTGGAGACTTATCTCCCTCACCAACTTCAAACATCTGCTATCTGAGCAGCTAACCGATCGCTGCAGCTGTACATAGTCCGTCGGTAAATAGCCCACCCAATTTTACCTACCTCATCCCCATACTGTTTTTATTTATTTACTTTTCTGCTCTTTTGCACACCAGTATCTCTACCTGCACATGTTCATCTGATCATTTATCACTCCAGTGTTAATCTGCTAAATTGTAATTATTTGCCTACCTCCTCATGCCTTTTGCACACAATGTATATAGACTCTTTTTTTCTTTTTTTCTACTGTGTTATTGACATGTTTATTGTTTACTCTATGTGTAACTCTGTGTTGTCTGTTCACACTGCTATGCTTTATCTTGGCCAGGTCGCAGTTGTAAATGAGAACTTGTTCTCAACTAGCCTACCTGGTTAAATAAAGGTGAAATAAAAATTATATTAAAAAAATAATTAATGCAATCTGCTAATTAAATGGGAAGAGACGACCACCTTATGAAATCCTTCTTAGTGTGTTCCAGGAGTGTTTTTGAGTTATGTTTAAACAGAGATTTAAATGAGTTTGTGACCTTTATCCCCAATTTTTTTAATAAAAAAAAAATATATATTTAACCGTTATTTTACCAGGTAAGTTGACCTGAGAACACGTTTTCATTTACAGCAACGACCTGGGGAATAGTTACGGGGGGGAGGAGTAAAGACAAGTAACTAAAGACCATATGCTCCACCTTAAATAGGAAATTGGGATACCCAATACCTAACTGACTAATGGGGATGGCCACAATTATTTATACGTTTAACGTATAACCAGAGAATGTCCCAAAACCTTGAAGCATGTCTACGAGATAGTGTACAGAGTCCATAGGGTACAGACTCCATAGGGTACAGACTCCATAGGGTACAGACTCCATAGTGTACAGACTCCATAGGGTACAGACTCCATAGGGTACAAGCTCCATAGGGTACAGACTCCATAGGGTACAGACTCCATAGGGTACAGACTCCAGAGGGTACAGGCTCCATAGGGTACAGACTCCATAGGGTACAAGCTCCATAGGGTACAGACTCCATAGGGTACAGACTCCATAGGGTACAGACTCCAGAGGGTACAGGCTCCATAGGGTACAGACTCCATAGGGTACAGACTCCATAGAGTACAGACTCCATAGAGTACAGACTCCATAGAGTACAGACTCCAGAGGGTACAGGCTCCATAGGGTACAGACTCCATAGGGTACAGACTCCAGAGGGTACAGGCTCCATAGGGTACAGACTCCATAGGGTACAGACTCCATAGAGTACAGACTCCATAGGGTACAGACTCCATGGGGTACAGGCTCCATGGGGTACAGGCTCCATAGGGTACAGACGTCATAGGGTACAGACTCCATAGGGTACAGACTCCATAGGGTACAGACTCCATAGGGTACAGACTCCAAAGGGTACAGACTCCATAGGGTACAAACTCCAGAGGGTACAGACTCCATAGGGTACAGACTCCAAAGGGTATAGACTCCATAGGGTACAGACTCCAAAGGGTATAGACTCCATAGGGTACAGACTCCATAGGGTACAGACTCCAAAGGGTATAGACTCCATAGGGTATAGACTCCATAGGGTACAAACTCCAGAGGGTACAGACTCCATAGGGTACAGACTCCATAGGGTACAGACTCCAAAGGGTATAGACTCCAGAGGGTATAGACTCCATAGGGTACAGGCTCCATAGGGTACAGGCTCCATAGGGTACAGACTCCATAGGGTACAGACTCCATAGGGTACAGGGTTAGAGATGTATAAAAGAAGATTGTCTGCATATAAGGACACCTTGTGAGTTATGTCACCCCTTAGTATTCCCTTAATCCTCTCCTCCGTGCACAGGGTGATAGCAAGAGTCTCAATAGCCATATCAAAAAGGAAAGGGGAAAAACAACAACCCTGCCTGGCCCCCCTGTAGAGAGGGAAGTAGCTGGAGGTAATATTGTTGTTGTGAACAGAAGTCACTGGAGATGAGTACAAAATCTGAATCCAGGAAAGGAATGACATGTCACGTCCTGACCTTAGTTCCTTTTTCATGTCTCTGTTTTAGTTTGGTCAGGGCATGAGTTGGGGTGGGCATTCAATGTTTTTGTTCTATGTTTGGTATTTCTATGTGTTTGGCCTGGTATGGTTCCCAATCAGAGGCAGCTGTCAATCGTTGTCTCTGATTGAGAACCATACTTAGGCAGCCTGTTTTCCCACTCTTCTTGGTGGGTGGTTGTTTTGTGTTGTGTGTCTGCACCAGCCAGAACTGTTTCGGTCGTTCGCTTTGTTATTTTTGTGATTTCAGTGTTCATTAAATAAATATGGACACATACCACTCTGCACCTTGGTCCTCTCCTTCTTCCACCTACGCCAGCCGTTACATGACAGGCCAAACCCAAATCTCTCTAGTACTGTAAATACATATTCCCACTTAACCTGGTTGAAAGCTTTCTCAGCATCAAGAGAGATGATGTCCTCTGGCTGTCGAGTTGAGTGGGCAGAATAAAGAACATTAAATAGCCGTCGCATACTATAGAAAGATTGCCTACCTGAGATAAATCCAGTTTGGTCAGAGTTAATTATATTAGATATCACTGACTAAATGGCACGAGAGGACCTTAACTTCTTGAAACTCCCCATCCCGGATCCGGGTTTGTGACTAAAGCCTCAGGCTCATTAGCATAACGCAACGTTAACGATTTCTGAAAATCGCAAATAAAATGAAAATAATGCGTCTGCTCTCAAGCTTAGCCTTTTCTTAACAACACTGTCATCTCAGATTTTCAAAATATGCTTTTGAACCATAGAAATTGACTAATTTGTGTAAGAGTATGCAAAGCTAGCATAGCATTTTGAGTAGCATTTAGCACGCAACATTTTCACAAAAACCAGATAACCAAATAAATAAAATCATTTACCTTTGAAGAGCTTCTGATGTTTTCAATGAGGAGACTCTCAGTTACATACCAAATGCGCAGTTTTTCCTGAAAGCGTCTGTGTGTAGGAGAAATCGTTCCGTTTTCTACATTGCGTCTGGCTACCGAAACGAACCGAAAATTCAGTCACCTACAATGTAAAACTTTTTCCGGATTAACTACATAATATCGACCGAAACATGGCAAACGTTGTTTGGAATCAATCCTCAAGGTGTTTTTTCACATATCTCTTCATTGATATGCAATTCGTGGAAGCTTGCTTTCCTCTCTGTATCCCATGGAAAAATACTGGCAGGTGACTTTTGCGCACCAATTTCGGCGCAGGACACCGGGCGGACACCTGGTAAATGTGGTCTCTTATGGTCAATCTTCCAATGATCTGCCTACAAATACGTCACAATGCTGCAGACACCTTGGGGAAACGACAGAAAGGGCAGGCTCATTCCTCTCGCATTCACAGCCATATAAGGAGACAATGGAAAACAGAGCCTCAAAAATCCTTGTCATTTCCTGGATGCTATCTCATCTTGGTTTTGCCTGAAGCTCACGTTCTAGGGCACGCACAGAGAATATCTTGGTATTTCTGGACACGTCAGAGTGTTTTCTTTCGAATGCTATCAATTATATGCATAGTCGAGCATCTTTTTGTGACAAAATATCTTGTTTAAAACGGGAACGTTTTTCATCCAAAAATAAAATAGCGCCCCCATAGATGTAAGAGGTTAATGAGGCTGATAGGGCGGTATGAGCCAAAGCCTACGGGATCCTTTTTAAGCAAAACCAAAATAGTTGCCTGCGTAACTGTCTGGGGCAGTTTCTGACTAGAAAATATTCAATTGTACATTGAGTTGAGGATAGGGGATAGTTCAGAGGAAAATGCTTTAGAAAATGCAATAGGGAAGCCATCAGGCCCAGGAGCTTTACCACTCTGCATGGACTGGATTGCCAGAGTAGCTTCATCATCACTTATTGAGGCATCCATGTTAGTTTGTTCATCTGAACTGAGATAGAGGATGTACAGATTGTCTAGAAATGCATATGAGATGTGTCAGGAAGAGCCTCTGACGAGTAAAGAGCAGAGTAGAATTGCTTACATTGATTGTTGATTTCTTTGAGATTGGTAGAAGTTTGGTAGAAATCAGCTGCAACACAGATTTCAGGTATGGTGCTGCTAGCAACGGATTGTCGAAGGTGTGAGATGACTTGCCAGCTTCCTCTCCATGTTCATAAAATGTCCTGCCTCGACTTAAACAGAAACTGCTCCATTTGTTTGGTGGAAAGATTGTCAAATTCCAATTGGTGTAGCAGTTTTCTTTGTAGAGTTCAGGAGTCGGAGAAGAGGCATATCTGTTGTCCACATCGAGAAGGAGTTGAGATCGCTCTGATAAGCTGTGTATGAAATAATTTGTTGCATTAGATATCCTTTTAACGACTCCCACATAGTAGAATGAGACATGTCAGGGGTGCAGTTGATCTGTAAAAAGACATCATTGTGAGTTGATATGTATTTTTTAAAGGCACTACAGGATAGTAATAGTGGGTCAAGTCGCCACGCGTGTGGTGACACAGTACTGTCCGGAAAGTGGATATCTAGCCGGGCAGGGCTAGGATCTGAGACAACGATGCTGTGATATTGGCTATTAGTCACAAAAGGAAGAATCCTAGAGTATGAGTGGTGGACTGGAGAAAAAAGTAGGACTGTTTAGCAGTGGGATTTCTCCTGCTAAACACGGATCAGAAAAATAAATACAAATTCTAGAAATCAGTTGATTACTGCACCGGATATTGAAATTACATTGTTGGGCTTTGGTCTGGATCTGTCTAGACTTGGATGTAATACACAATTGAAATCTCCGCCCAGTATCAAATGATGAGAGGTAAGGAAGGGAAGTGTCGCAATGAGATCTGAGAAAATGTTTGCATCATCGCAGTTAGGACCATAGAGGTTAGCCAGAATAACCTGTGTGCTAAACAATTTCCCAATCACTATAATATATCTGCCAATAGTATCTGAAATGACTTTTGGAGGAGAATTGTCAAAGCTGGTGAGATAAAAACTTGCCAGCAATATTAACATACTGTTCTCAAGGTCCTCCACCTTGGAAGTAAAGCTTGACGACGTTTGAGGATAGCAGGTGACTTGCTGTCACCACTTTGTCGGAGTAAGCATTTGCGTCGCCTTCCAGGCTATTCAGATGGGTGTCTTGTTTAACCTCAGTGGCAACCTCAGTGGTGAGAGTGGCCATTGTGCGGATAGGTCAGTGGATAGTGACTCCACCTAAGGCAGCACTGTCTGTTCAGACTTAATGATAGCCAGTGAGTCCAGTGTCCAGTGAGCCCGAGGATTAGTAGAGGCCTGCTCTTTTGTGACTCGTGGCCATTGTTGTTTCGACATTTTACGTTGGAGGGGCCCAAAAAATTGACAAATTAGTGATTAAATGTTGCAAAATGAACACGATGGGGGAGGTGTTGGTCAAGTATTAATAGTACATTGTTTGCCCTGGACAGGAGCACTGAGAAAACGCGTCTTCACATCATTCTGCTTACCAGCGCCCCCCTTTTCATCCTTTCTAAACGGTTCACCTGATATGTATGAGAATAGTATGTTCAAATTAAAGCTAACATCCTGCACATTAACCTCATAGTCATTGTATCATTTCAAATCCAAAGTATCAGAGACAAAACAACAGAGCCACAGATCCAAAACAACTAAACATGTGTCACTGTCCCTTACTTTTGGAGTGCACTGTATGTACATGTAACGGATGTGAAACGGCTAGCTTAGTTAGCGGTGGTGCGCGCTAAATAGCGTTTCAATCGGTGACGTCACTTGCTCTGAGACCTTGAAGTAGTGGTTCCCCTTGCTCTGCAAGGCCCGAGGCTTTTGTGGAGCGATGGGTAACGATGCTTCGTGGGTGTCAGTTGTTGATGTGTGCAGAGGGTCCCTGGTTCGCCTCCGGGTATGGGCGAGGGGACGGTCTAAAGTTATACTGTTACATACATACAGGTTGGGATAAAGTGACGAGTCAATGGGAAAGATAATAAACAGTAACAGCAGTGTATGTAATCTGTCAAAATGAGATTAGTGCAAAAACGGCCAAAGCAGACATTCCGGGTAGCTATCGGTTAACCTTTTAAGTAACTATTTAGCAATCTTTTTTTGTAATTATATTTTTTATTGTTTCCTTTCACGATATAACAACAATGTAATTGAATTACATTTAGCATTAAACAATAACTTGACGGACATGGATGTACAGTGCACCAGGAAAGCAACCAGACCCCTAGACCCTGCCCCAAACCCCGTCACGCCACAGCCCCACTCCAAAATGGACCAAATTTAAAAAAACTTCCTCATCAATCCACACACAACATCCTACAATGACAATGCAAAGAAAGCTCTCCACACCTGCCCCCGTCCCGCCACCATGGGGCACCACGTGCAGGCCGACAAGGGAAAATAAAACTATCCTAATCCATTCTAGAAACGCAACAAAACGTGGAAAAAGTCAAGGGGTGTGAACACTCCCCGAACACACCGCATGCACAATAAATATAGAAAAGGAAACAAACTTTTCCATAACGCCTATTACAACAAAAGGACAAACTAAACAAACAAGAGACCGTACCCCTTCCAGTCATCTATGTATGTCTGTAGTCTATCAGGCCAGTACAGTGTTTTCTCTTTCTATCTGTGAGAAAATTTCCCAAGATGTCAGAAAAAAATATTTTCATTTTATAAATCAATCTTTCATATGAAGCTGTTTCTGACAAGGCTATGGACCATTCCTTATAAGAGGGAGGGTCCTTCTCCCTCCACTGTCTCAGTATTACTCTTTTGGCTGTGGCTAGAGAAACTTTTAGCCAGGTTTAACATGAGCTTCCCAGTCTATCAATATCCTTAGTGATATTCAGTAATAGCGAAGCAGTATTTGCAGGTATTGTGGTACCCAGAATATCCCCAACCTTTCCCATTACATTCTGCCTAAGCTTGGACATTCAGAGAACATATGGATCATGTCATGTGTACCTGACTGACATCTCCAGCATAGACTGGATTCTATCAAACCTATTCTGTTCAACCTCAGAGGAGTCCAATGAATCCTATTGAACACTTTCAATTAAATCAGCATCTCTCATAGGGACGAGCATCTCTTGTACTATTCTATTCCATTCCTCCAAATGTTACCTCCCTGGTATTTTTCCCCATACGGATTTTAGGCCCTTACAAGTTCTATTAAATCCACCTATAAGGTGGTCATTTGCAAAGGATTTCTATCTTAACACTTATATCGGAATGTACTGGGAAATTGTTGTGATTTTGTCCTACCTTAAACCTTAAATATTGGAGATATCAAATATTATTATATTATTTGTGTAGGACAAATCGCTCCGTTTTGTTCACGTTTGGCTATGAAAAAAACCTGTATCCAGTTATAGCCTCAAGCTCATCAGCATAACGTAACGTTAACTATTTATGAAAATCGCAAATGAAATTAAATGAATGTGCTAGCTCTCAAGCTTAGCCTTTTCTTAACCTCTTACACCTATGGTGGCGCTATTTCATTTTTGGAAGAAAAACGTTCCCGTTTTAAACAAGATATTTTGTCACAAAAAGATGCTCGACTATGCATATAATTGCTACTGTTCGAAAGAAAACACTCTGACGTGTCCAGAAATACAAATATCTTCTCTGTGCGTGCCCTTTAACGTGAGCTTCAGGCAAAACCAAGATGACTTGGCATCCAGGAAATGACAAGGATTTTTGAGGCTCTGTCTTTCATGATCTCCTTATATGGCTGTGAACGCAAGAGGAATGAGTCTGCCCTTTCTGTCGTTTCCCCAAGGTGTCTGCAGCATTGTGACGTATTTGTAGGCAGATCATTGGAAGATTGACCATAAGAGACCACATTTACCACATGTCCGCCCGGTGTCCTGCGCCGAAATTGGTGCGCAAAAGTCACCTGCCAGTATTTTTCCATGGGGCACAGAGAGAGAAGCAAGCTTCCACGAACTGCATGTCTATGAAGAGATATGTGAAAAAACACCTTGAGGATTGATTCCAAACAACGTTTCCCATGTTTCGGTCGATATTATGTAGTTAATCCGGAAAAAGTTTCACGTTGTAGGTGACTGCATTTTCGGTTCGTTTCGGTAGCCAGGCGCAATGTAGAAAACGGAACGATTTCTCCTACACACAGACGCTTTCAGGAAACACTGCGCATCTGGTATGTGGCTGGGAGTCTCCTCATTGAAAACATCAGAAGCTCTTCAAAGGTAAATGATTTTATTTATTTGGTTATCTGGCTTTTGTGAAAATGTTGCGTGCTACATGCTACACAAAATGCTATGCTAGCTTAGCATACTCTTACACAAATTAGTCAATTTCTATGGTTCAAAAGCATATTTTGAAAATCTGAGATGACAGTGTTGTTAAGAAAAGGCTAAGCTTGAGAGCAAACGCATTATTTTAATTTTATTTGCGATTTTCAGAAATCGTTAACGTTGCGTTATGCTAATGAGCCTGAGGCTTAGTCACAATCCTGGATCCGGGATGGGGAGTTTCAAGAGGTTAACAACACTGTCATCTCAGATTTTCAAAATATGCTTTTGAACCATAGCAAAACAAGCATTTGTGTAAGAGTATTGATAGCTAGCGTAGCATTTAGCGGGCAACATTTGCACAAAATCCAGAAAAGGATTCAAATAAAATCATTTACCTTTGAAGAACTTCGGATGTTTTCAATGAGGAGACTCTCAGTTACATAGCAAATGTTCAGTTTTTCCTGAAAGATTCTTTGTGTAGGAGAAATTGCTCCGTTTTGTACATCACGTTTGGGTACCAAAAAAAAACGAAAATTCAGTCATCAAAACGGCGAACAGTTTTCCAAATTAACTCCATAATATCGACTGAAACACAGCAAAAGCTGCTTAGAATCAATCCTCAATGTGTTTTTCACATATCTCTTCATTGATATATCGTTCATGGTAGTCTCCTATCTCCGGTGAATCGCTTGGAAAAAGATGTGCAGTTGAAGATGACGCACCAATTTCGACGGAGGACATCGGGCGGACACCTGGCAAATGAAGTCTCTTATGGTCAATCTTCCAATGATATGCCTACAAATACGTCACAATGTTGCAGACACCTTGGGGAAACGATAGATTGGGCAGGCTCATTCCTCGCGCATTCACAGCCATATAAGGAGACAATGAAAAACAGAGCCTCAAAAATCCTGCTCATTTCCTGGTTGAAGTTTCATCTTGGTTTTGCCTGTAGCATCTGTTCTGGGGCACTCACAGACAATATCTTTGCAGTTCTGGAAACGTCAGAGTGTTTTCTTTCCAAAGCTATCAATTATATGCATAGCCGAGCATCTTTTTGTGACAAAATATTGCGCTTAAAACGGTCACATCTTTTTATCCAAAAATTAAATAGCGCCCCCATAGCATCAAGATTATAGAACATCGTAATGTGTGTTTTAAGGAATTCACAAAACACCTTGTCCTGTAAGAGGCTGGTGTTCATTCGCCAATATTTAAACGTTTCTCTTTCTCCTCAGCAGTCACATCATTGGGTGCATGATCTGTCATAGCTATCGTGCCCACACGTCATAGCTATCGTGCCCACACTGAAATCACCCACTTTATCTATGAGAGAGTTTGAGATCAGAAAGTAGGCGATGCATGAATACACAGTGTGCCTATAATGAGGAACTTGAAGCTCTCAACCTGATCCATAACAGCCCCAACAGCCCTGCCGATGCCGATGTGGATGGGGGCGTGCTTGGTTTCCTGTAGTCCACAATCAGCTCCTTTGTCTTGTGAGGTTGAGGGAGAGATTGTTGTCCTAGCACCACCCTGCCAGGTCTTTGACTCATTGTCGTAGGTGATCAAGTCTACCACCATCGTGTCGTCTGCAAACTTAATGATGGTGTTGTGTTGTGTGTGGCCAAACAGTCGGGGGTGAACAGAGAGTACTAAGCACACACCCCTGAGGGCCGCAGTGTTAAGGGTCAGCGTGTTAGATGTGTTGTTGCCTACCATCACCACCTGGGGGGCGGCCCTTCAGGAAGTCCAGGATCCAGTTGCAGAGGGAGGTGTTTAATCCCAGTGCCTTTACCTTAGTGATGAGTTTGGTGCGTGTGTGTGTGTGTGTGTGTGTGTGTGTGTGTGTGTGTGTGTGTGTGTGTGTGTTCCTGCTGTGGGTGTATATTAATAGGCTCTAACGGAGATGTTACCATCGCAGTAACCCTAAACCTAACTCTAGATGTTATTATGGTTGTGTGGACAGAGGTCCAGCTGCCTAGTCAAAGCCGAGAGGCGTTTGTCTTTCACCACCTTGTCTCAGAACACAAAAACCTGACCTCATTAAACACAGACTCTGACTCACATTTCCTTTCCGCCCACCATCTGTGTGTGTGTGTGTACCACAAGGTGTGGGTGTATGATGGTGGTCTAGCCATTCATTTGTTTAACAAAGAGCTCAGAGTCAATCTGACACATCATAGTCTGGCAAAAATACACACTGAAAGACGCCGATGTGTCATCTCACTCACACAAATAAACAATCAACCATTTCTGCCTGATAACCACGTGCTTGCACACACACAAACCATACATCACTAGGACGCACACATACATAATAAGCTTTTATACGACGGGTGGGGCTAATCCTGAATGCTGATTGGTTAAAACCAATAATAGTATTTTGTAGTATTTTGAAGCAAATAGGGGGGGTGTGTGAGTCTCTTCTCCTGGTGGGATGCTTAATCCCAGCCAAACACAACACTGAGCTGTAGTTCACAGTGTCTGTAGTTCACAGACACTGTCACCTGTCAGACACACTGCTGAGCTGGCTGGCACTGCATGCCAATGTGTGTGTGGGAGGTGAGTTGGTGTGTGTGAGACACTGCAGAGATGCTTGTATGTGTGGTTGCGACATACTGCTGCGTGTGTGTGTGTGTGTGTGTGTGTGTGTGTGTGTGTGTGTGTGTGTGTGTGTGTGTGTGTGTGTGTGTGTGTGTGTGTGTGTGTGTGTGTGTGTGTGTGTGTGTGTACACCTGTGTGTGTGTGTGTACACCTGTGTGTGTGTGTGTGGTTATGTGATCAACACACAACACTGCTGTGTGCTGGTGTTATGTGTGGATCTCAGGTGTTAGTGATCAGCGTGTGAGGCAGAGGGCGCCTCAGAACAAAACAGGCATCCGTCTTCAGAGGCAACCAAGTAAATAAAGTCAAATTAGTGGCAAAACTCACTCTGCAGGCGGAGAACAACCACACGGCATGGGGAATACTCAGCTCCATGGATGGAAAAAAAATATTACATTTTTAAAATTCCCTTCTCCGCTCTACTCAGCTCCTCCGACGTTCTCCCTTTAACTGTTTCCTCATACCTTCTCTACTGCATCTCCTGCTTTCTGCATTCTTTCCTCTCTCTCTCTCTCTCTCTCTCTCTCTCTCTCTCTTTCTCTCTCTCGTTCTCTCTCTCTCTCTCCTACTCTCTCCCTCTCTTTCTCTGTCACTGTCTCTTTATTTCTCTATCTATATCTCTTTCCCCTCTCTCTCAATCCCTTATCTCTCTCCCTCTCTCTCCTTCCCTTCTCTCTCGCTCTCTCTCTCTCATCCCTTTCTTTCTCCCTCTCTCGCTCCATCCCTTTTTTCTCTCTCTCTCATCCCTTCTCTCTCCCATCTCTCTCTCATCCCTTCTCTCTCCCATCTCTCTCTCATCCCTTCTCTCTCCCTCTCTCTCACCATCCCCCTTTCTCTCTCTCTCTCTCTCTCTCTCTCTACATCTCTCTCTCATCCCTTCTCTCTCCCATCTCTCTCTCATCCCTTCTCTCTCCCTCTCTCTCACCATCCCTCCCTATCTCTCTCTCTCCATCTCTCCCATCTCTCTCTCATTCCTTCTCTCTCCCTCTCTCTCACCATCCCTCCCTCTCTCTCTCTCCATCTCTCCCTCTCTCTCTCCATCCTTCCCTCTCTCTCTCCATCCTTCCCTCTCTATCTCTCTCCCTCCCTCTCTCCATTCCTTACTCCCTCCCTCCCTCCATCCCTTCCTCTCTCCCTCCTCCATTCACTAATGTCTCAGATGATAGCCTTTCGTTAGGTGATAACTACAGTACACAGAGCCACTCCCCTCTCACTCTAATAGCCCTCAAACATCTGGATAGGAAGAGAAGGCTTCTATCTATTCCATTAAAGCCACTAAGACATAGCTTAACAGCCATGCTCTTCATATGTGGTGCACTATCTCCGGTTACTTTATCGTCCTCCCTCCCCATGTGACTTCCCGCTGTCTCCGTCTCTCACTTAACTAATTGTCTTATTTATGTATCTATATTTTTCCAGAGAGCAGCTCTTAGCTCTTTAACCCACTAGCTCTTAACTAGATCTTAACCCCGTGTGTCCCCCTGTGAAGTGTGTTGGAGATGGGTTTATTTGTGTGTACTAATTAAAAAATCCTGGTTTCTAATCAGAGATTCATATTTAGATTGGTAGAAGCTCTGGTGGAATAATTAGGCTGATCTGCATGTGTATAATCAGGGAAGCAGGAGGCAGTTACTGTCAACCAATCACCTCCAGCTAATTCCTCAGGCCCCGCCTATAAAACGTTATACTGGCAAAATCCTATAGACAATTGTGTGTGTGTGTGTGTGTGTGTGTGTGTGTGTGTGTGTGTGTGTGTGTGTGTGTGTGTGTGTGTGTGTGTGTGTGTGTGTGTGTGTGTGTGTGTGTGTGTGTGTGTGTACAGTTCCCAGAGTGTGTAAATGATTAATCGTCTTGTTTTTTGTCCATCTTTTGGTCATGTTTTCATACATCAGCGCAGAGGCATAGACATATTACTTGGGACTATTGTGTGAATGTACATAAGTGTATGAATGAGGGAATGAGTGAAAGACGACATGAATGATTTGTTTTGTCCAAGAAGACAGTACCTACACTAGCATAAATATTCATATTTGGGGGGCATACTGTGGGGAGAACAAGTATTTGAAACACTGCCAATTTTGCAGGTTTTCCTACTTACAAAGCATGTAGAGGTCTGTCATTGTTATCATAGGTACACTTCAACTGTGAGAGACAGAATCTAAAACAAAAATCCAGAAAATCACATTGAAATTATTTTTTAAGTAATTAATTTGCATTTTATTGCATGACATAAGTATTTGATCACCTACCAACCAGTAAGAATTCCGGCTCTCACAGACCTGTTAGTTTTTCTTTAAGAAGCCCTCCTGTTCTCCACTCATTACCTGTATTAACTGTACATGTTTGAACCCGTTACCTGTATAAAAGACACCTGTCCACACACTCAATCAAACAGACTCCAACCTCTCCACAATGACCAAGACCAGAGAGCTGTGTAAGGACATCATGGTTAAAATTGTAGACCTGCACAAGGTTGGGATGGGCTACAAGACAATAGGCAAGCAGCTTGGTGAGAAAGCAACAACTGTTGGAGCAATTATTAGAAAATGGAGGTATTTCAAGATGACGTTCAATCACCCTCGGTCTGGGGCTCCATGCAAGATCTCACCTTGTGGGACATCAATGATCATGAGGAAGGTGAGGGATCAGCCCAGAACTACATGGCAGGACCTGGTCAATAACCTGAAGAGAGCTGGGACCACAGTCTCAAAGGAAACCATTAGTAACACACTACGCCGTCATGGATTAAAATCCTGCATCGCACGCAAGGTCCCCCTGCTCAAGCCAGCGCATGTCCAGGCCCGTCTGAAGTTTGCCAATGACCATCTGGATGATCCAGAGGAGGAATGGGAGAAGGTCATGTGGTCTGATGAGACAAAAATATAGCTTTTTGGTCTAAACTCCACTCGCCGTGTTTGGAGGAAGAAGAAGGATGAGTACAACCCCAAGAACACCATCCCAACCGTGAAGCATGGAGGTGGAAACATCATTCTTTGGGGATGCTTTTCTGCAAAGGGGACAGGACGACTGCACCGTATTGAGGGGAGGATGGATGGGGCCATGTATCGCGAGATCTTGGCCAACAACCTCCTTCCCTCAGTAAGAGCATTGGAAGATGGGTCGTGGCTGGGTCTTCCAGCATGATAATGACCTGAAACACACATCCAGGGCAACTAAGGAGTGACTCCGTAAGAAGCATCTCAAGGTCCTGGAGTGGCATAGCCAGTTTCCAGACCTGAACCCAATAGAACGTCTTTGGAGGGAGGTGAAAGTCTGTATTGCCCAGTGACAACAACGAAACCTGAAGGATCTGGAGAAGGTCTGTATGGAGGAGTGGGCCAAAATCCCTGCTGCGGTGTGTACAAACCTGATCAAGAACTACAGGAAACGTATGATCTCTGTAATTGCAAACAAAGGTTTCTGTACCAAATATTAAGTTCTGCTTTTCTGATGTTTCAAATAATTATGTCATGCAATAAAATGCAAATTAACTACTTAAAAATCATACAATGTGATTTTCTGGATTTTTGTTTTAGATTCCGTCTCTCACAGTTGAAGTGTACCTATGATACAAATTGCAGACCTCTACATGCTTTGTAAGTAGGAAAACCTGCAAAATTGGCAGTGTATCAAATACTTGTTCTCCCCTCTGTATGTACATGTACACTCAGTATACAAAACATTAAGAACACCTGCTCTTTCCATTAAATAGACTGACCAGGTGAATCCAGCTAAAAGCTAGGATCCCTTATTGATGTCACATGTTAATTCCACTTCCATCTATGTAGATGAAGGGAAGGAGACAGATTAAAGAAGGATTTTAAGCCTTGAGACAATTGAGACAGATTGTGTATGTGTGTCATTGTTAGGGTGAATGAGCAAGACAAAAGATGTCTGCCTTTGAACAGGATATGGTAGTAGGTGCCAGGTGCACCGGGTTGTGTCAAGAACTGCAACACCGCTGGGTTTTTCACATTCAACAGTTTACCTTGTGTATCAAGAATGGTCAACCACCCAAAGGACATCCAGCCAACTTGACACAACTCTGGGAAGCATTGCAGTCAACATGGACCAGCATCCCTGTGGAAAGCTTTCGACACCTTGTACAGTGCAGGCTCCGACCAATTGAGGTTGTTTTGAGGACAAGAAGGAGGGTGAAACTCAACATTAGGAAGGTGTTCCTGAGGTTCGGTATACTTAGTGTATAGTGTATGTGTATATTGCTTTTGGTTTACAATGAAGGCATAAACATCACCAGCAGATATGTTGCCATGCACGTACATGACAGCATCTTCAATGTCAGTGCAGTGACATTGACTTGTATGACACTACGGTAATGAATGCAGGAATGTCCAGGAACGTTGCAGAGACAAAGGCAGACGTCCATTTCACAGCTGTAGGTTATTACCCATCAACCCCTGGGCCTATTGCTGTACACCCCCTAGTGACATTGTGACTCTTTCATCAGTACCCCTCAGTATACACACACAGAAATGAATTAATAGCTCTCGCATTTATTTGCTGAAATCACTGAACACAACAGGCGCTTATTAGAGACAGGTTCTGTTTGAGCAAAGCATCTATTTCCTTAATGGACACCGCTTTTACTCATTTGCATAATAATTGTTTAAATCCAGCATTCACTTCAAGCATTTTTAATACATTTCTACATTTTCCTGCACGAATGTGTTATCATTTACACAACGTATCACGTTTCTTTTGTCTTAGTATGCTTCTATAAAAAAAATTATAATTTTCCTTGGCAGAATAATGATTATCCTCTTTGAATTTGCATTTCTGGAAGTTCTTACTTTGACCACTAGAGGACGATTGGCTGACTTCTATGGGTATGTACTCCCGAGTTGCTGACTGTTTTTGTGCTTGCCCATTAGCTATCAGTTCTCAGCTGTTAGCAGCCAATGGCTAGAAGCTTATTTTATAAAAATGTGTGCCATTGCCAGGCTATTAAAAGGGATAGGCGGCTATTTGAGACTGTGTTTATTTATTATGTTTATGGTATACACACACACACGACGAGTTTCAACCGTCTTTGCTATTTAGTGACTTACTATTATCACATACACTATGGACACCCCTTCAAATTAGTGGATTTGGCTAATTTCTGCCCTGCTAGTGTTGCCTCGGTCAACTGTAAGTGCTGTTATTGTGAAGTGGAAACGTCTAGGAGCAACAACGCCTCAGAGTGGTAGGCCACATAATTTCACAGAACGGGACCACCAAGTGCTGAAGCGGGTAGCGCGTAAAAATCAAAGTGTCCTTGGTCCTTAACCCTCACTAACAAGTTCCAAACTTCCTCTGATAGCAACATCAGCACAACATTTTTTGTTGGGAGCTCCATGAAATGGGTTTCCATGGCAGCCAGGTATAGTGCCAACCGTTTTTCATGGTTCGGGCTAGGCCACATAGTTCCAGTGAAGGGAAATCTTAAGGATACAGAATACAATGGCATTCTATACAATTCTGTGCTTCCAACTTTGTGGCAACAGTTTGGGTTGGCCCTTTCCTGTTTCAGCATGACAGTACCCACGTGCACAAAGCGAGGTCCACACAGAAATGGTTTGTCGAGATCGAAATCTCAAGCTTTTGCTCACCTGAAGTAGATTACCTCATGGTGAGCTGCAGACTCTTCTATCTACCAAGAGAGTTTCCATCTGTAATCATCATCACTGTATACATCCCCCCACAAGCCAACACCACTTTGCCACTCAACAAACTGTATGGAGACATAAACAAACAAAAAGCTACTCACCCAGAGGCAGCGTTTCTGATGGACGGAGACTTAAAACTCTTCTACCTCACTTTTCCCAACCGATCTCCTGCGCCACTAGGGGTTCTAAAACTCTAGACCACTTTTGTTCACAGAAACACTTAACAGGCCCTCCCATGTCCTCCCTTCAGCAAATCTGACCATGACTATTTTCCTGCTATAGCTGCACCATTGAGAGCATCTTGACTTGCTGCTTCACTGCTTGGTATGGCAAATGCACTACCCTCAATGGCAAAGAGCTACAAAGGGTGGTGTGGACAGCCCAGCACATCACTGGGGGCAGAGCTCCCTGCCATTCAGGACCTCTATACCAGGCAGTGTCAGAGGAAGGCCCCACAAATTGCCAAAGACTCCAGCCACCCAAGCCATAGACCATTCACTCTGCTGCCGTCTGACAAATAGTATTGGAGCATTGGCTCTCGGAACCAACAGGCTCTGAGACAGCTTCTACCCCAAGTCATAAGACTGCTTAATATCTATAAAACTGGTCAATTATTAATTCATGGTTACCCGGACTATCTGCACAGACCCTAGCTTGCACACTATATACACTCACACCAGTGACGGTCTGTGCCGTTTAAGATGAGGGAGGACCATTTTTTTTCATGAGCTTGGCCTTATTCCTAGTAAAGCATACTGGATGACTGTTATTCATATTCCATTCACCCAGTTCAATGTAATATTGATAGGTTTAGGCTACTACATGATATTCAAATTTTTCCCTATACCCATCATGAAGTTGATACAAACTAGCCTATGAAGTAAAGTTTACAACATAGAGAATTTTGAGTAATAAAGGTACCAAACAGTGACACATTCAATACCGCCTTGCACATGCTTGCCTGCATCTAGCTGATCTAGGGTGTAATCATTAGTCCAACAGTTTAAAAACAAGAGTTTCTATTGGACAAATTCAGGTATGTTTCTCCGTTTGCTTCTGTTTAAGAAACGTTTTTCAACAGAATCGGCGGACTGAATACTTTCCTGATCACACTTAAACACATTTCACTTTCTTAGCAGCCATGTTGTATTCCTTCTCACATCTATGCGCTAAACCTCCTCTCACATTTTCCATTTGCTTGTGGACTTCAATCCACAACACATCAGCTGTATGTGACCAAGCCAAACTATATCATAACTGCTACACACAGCCTACATCGTGGTCACCATATTACTTAAAGTAATGTCATAGAAATTAATTTGTTCAAAACAACTATTCTCTCTATGTGAGTCAACTATTCACCACATTTGATGCACTGCAGTGCTAGCTAGGTGTGTCATATGCTTTCATTACTAGATTCATTAGCTGATCCTTTGATTGGGTGGACAACATGGTCGGCTCATGCTGCAAGAGCTCTGATAGGTTGGAGGACGGGCTCCAGAAGTTGAAATAATCTGCTGTTGAAGTCTGTGGAAGAGGGTGAGAACCATGAGCCTCCTAGGTTTTGTATTGAAGTCAATGTACCCAGAGGAGTACGGAAGCTAGCACCATGGTGCTACACTACAGAGTGTTGTTGATGCTACTGTAGACCTTCATTGCAAAGTAGTGTGTTTTAATCAATTATTTGGTGACGTGAACATATTTAGTATAGTTTTATCTTTTTAAATGTTTCACTATTTTTGCATTCATGGAATTCACTGAGGAGGATGGTTCTCCCCTTCCTCCTCTGAGGCGCCTCCATTAACTCACACACGCACTACACTGACACTCTCACACAAAACCCACACACATTCACATACACTAAATACGCACACACACACACAGCACACACGCATACCGACAACACAAACAAACACACACACGCACACACACACACACACACACACAGCACACACGCATACCGACAACACAAACACACACACGAATACCGACAACACAAACACACGCGCATACAGACAACACAAACACACACATGCATACCGACAGCACAAACACACACACACACACGCATACCGACAACACAAACACACACACGCATCCCGACAACACAAAAACACACACGCATACCGACAACACAAACACACACACGCATACCGACAACACAAAAACACACGCGCATACCGACAACACAAACACACACGCGCATACCGACAACACAAACACACACGCGCATACCGACAACACAAACACACACGCGCATACCGACAGCATCAACACACACATGCATACCGACAGCACAAACACACACACGCATACCGACAACACAAACACACACATGCATACCGACAACACAAACACACACGCGCATACCGACAACACAAACACACACACGCATACCGACAACACAAAAACACGCGCATACCGACAACACAAACACACACGCGCATACCGACAACACAAACACACACACGCATACCGACAACACAAACACACACGCGCATACCGACAACACATCATACCGACACACTTTTAGACTCATCAGATGCTGCTGCTACTCTGTTCTTTATTTTACTCTTCTTAATATTATCAGTCTTTACCTTTCATTTGTTTTTATATTGTTTTAATGAACTGAACCTTTATTTTACTAGGCAAGTTAGTTAAGAACAAATTATTATTTACAATGACGGCCTACACTTGCCAAACCCAGACGATGCTGGGCCAATTGTGCATTGTCCTATGGGACTCCCAATCACGGCCGGTTGTGATACAGTACAGCATTTCATTATTAAGTCTACACCCATTGTATTTGGCGCATGAGACAAATACCATTTGACACACACACACACATACACACGCATATCAGTGACGTGTTCATGGATACCAAGGATACCATACCGGGTTCCCCCAAAAAATGTACAAAAAAAAAAGATTTATCTTTCGTCTCTCTATGTTTCATAATTTCCTTCAATTCACAAGAGGCTGAATGTACTGTATTTCACCGGAGAAAGCATCCGAGCGAACAAAACAGCCCCATCTGTCTCTGTAGGTGTAGCCCATCTATCTGATGCTGTCTGGTAGCATTGAATGCAAGGGAAACCAGCAAGCATTTGGCTTCCCTTGATAAAATAGCCAATCTGCGTTGAGCTAAACTGAGTGAACTCAACTGTGAATGGTCCTGGCACACCACAAAAAGTGTCAAAGGAAGCCAGTTTGGATTTGGCTTCACTCCAATGTCATCACATCGAGAGCAATACGTCATCAACAGAAACATCTTGAATTGTTACATCTCCTTAAGTTGTTGTCAAGTTGTTAGTCATGGATGGAAATAGGGATTTGGACATGTGGTTTTACTTAATTCTCCGTACCGGCAAATGATTATAACGGAGATTCTGATCCAACCATACATTCATACGTTGTTCTGCCCCTGACCTGAGAGGATGGAAGTTCAATATGTAGCTAGATGTAGAAAGCTATTGTTAACTAGCTAACATTGCCCATAAAGGAAGTTAAAATATAAACATTTAAGTGTGTACTGTATGACTTTGCGACTTGCGGTAGGTTACTCTCCGTGGTTGTAAATCAATAGTTGTTTATAGTCCCAAAATGTAGGTCATATAACTGTTACATGCAATATGCTTTGTGGACTTCCCCGGACAGAGGTTGCTTTCCAGTTTTGTGATGAAACAAAAGTGTGATTGAATTTATTCTGCCATTGTGTCTTCTTATTGTCTCGACCTTTAGGTCTATATATCACGGTGGCAAGACATATGAACTAAGAGTTTATAGTGAAGACAACACAATTATCACAATGAATAGGTTGTAATATGGCTGTTATTGGAGGGCTTTGCTTCCCAAGGGATTGTACCCATGCACCACAACTGACACACATACACACGCACGCACGCACACACACATTCGGAACGCATTATTTCCTCATCCATTATGATCAGTGCAGTGTGTTTGACATACAGTGGACCAGGTACATACTGCTTATTTTATTTCTAAGTGGCCTTGCTGAGTGGCCTGACCCCTGAAATATTAGCTTGTTCTACATACGCTCCTCTGGAGTCAAGACATGGTGAGAGATGGACGGATGGGAAGTGTATGGGAACTAGTCAGAAGTCCACAGTGTTTTTCTACTGGTACTGAACGTCATCCTCTACCCACTGTGTTTTCTTATAAACAGTATGTGGTCCTAAACTTCCCACTAGCGTTAAGTAGTGTACCTTCCACATTCCCTGTGTGTTTATAGCCTCATTACTTTAGCAAAGAGGAGGAGGTGTGTGTGTGTGTGTGTGTGTGTGTGTGTGTGTGTGTGTGTGTGTGTGTGTGTGTGTGTGTGTGTGTGTGTGTGTGTGTGTGTGTGTGTGTGTGTGTGTGTGTGTGTGTGTGTGTGCATGGGCCCCCATGTGTGTGGGTTCAGAGAAGGTTTGAAACCACACAACGTGATGTCATAACTGCATCTCCTTGTGTAATTTGTATTGTTTGTTGCAGGCGTTTCATCACTCAACACAAACGGTTCGGCTGTGTGGAGGTATGGGTCGGGGTCCACAGTAGAATGGTCCAATGGAGAAATATCCATCGTCTTTCATTATTATTCACATTGTTATTTATCTCAATCAGAATACAAGCCCAGTTTGTTTGTAGAACTGTGAAATGTTTGTAATTATTTGGGGAAATGAAACAGTGGTTCAATGGTTCTAGAGACAAGCTGTGTTGGACGATGGTAATGACTAGATAATGTTTCCCATTCCTCTCACTCTCTCTCCTTCGTCTCTGTCTTCAGCGCACTTCTTTCCCTTTCTCATCCCTTCATCTATCACGTGTGTGTGCATGTGTATCTGTGAGTCTGTGTGTGTCTGTGTGTGTGTGTGCAAGCGTGTGTATGTTTGTGTGTGTGTGTGCAGTACAAGAATTTTAAAGTGTGTGTCTGTGTGGAGGTTGTTCCATTTTTCTCAAAAGATTTGTAATTTGATATTTATGTTTTACTATATACCCTTTTCAAGTACCTTGTACGAGTGTGTATTTCAAGCTTTTACGAGTGTCTATCCGGCACACATCCTGTAGAAAACCTCCCACTCCTCACAGGGCATAGCCAGTGACAGTGACTGTGACAAGAGGCCATTCACACCGTCTCTCCTCCCCCGAGGGCCCTAAGTCCTCAACAAACACTTCACCATGGCAACTGAAAGGTCACCCACCGGTCCAGGGGACGAACGACGGGACAGATAACAGCGTCAGGGTCGAACCGGTGTCACCGACTAGGAAGGAAGCCTTTCAGAGATAGACATCAGACACAGCAAAAGAACAGAGAGACAGAAGCAGGGAGACAGGCTTACATCAGTCAGTATCGGCATACAGAGCCACAGCGGAAAGTAGGCAGACAGCTCATATCTTCATGAGGTCATCCTCCTCCCTCCTTTTTCTTATAATCTCTCTTTGTCTAAGACGAATCTGATACTGGGTCTTGAGTAGCGCCCAGAAAAGCACTGCAAGAGGATGATGTGGGTTTGGTTACAGGACGCATTGATTGTGTAAATCATCGGTTGGCAAGGACCCCGCAAGAACCTCAATGTGATCAAATGGGAAACAGGTGGACGGCGTGTTCGATTTAACAATAACCGTGACTTTTTTTTCTGTTGGTGAATTCATTTTTGCTCTATTACATTTGTCACGAGCTTCATCTTGAAACTGATCAGACCAAGTTGCAGCGTGGTAAGCGTGCATTATTTTATTACAAATGTCGCCAACAAAACCATAAACAACAAAAACGAACGTGAAGTTCTGTATGACTATTGTCAGGATTTGGCCAGGGTTGTTCCGGGTTTTGGTCACTAGATGCCTCCATTGTGCTTTTTGACCTTATGTTTTTTCCCTTGTTCCCCATTATTATTTGCACCTGTGCCTCGTTTCCCCTGATTGTATTTAAACCCTTAGTTTCCCTCAGTTCTGTGCTCTGTGTTTGTATGTTAGCACCCAGCCCTAGTGTTCTGTGTATTCTTGTCGTTTCCGGTGGATGCTCTTGTGGAATTCTGTTTTGGTTTTTGAGTATCTCTTGAGGCTTTTTGTGCTATTCCTACCACCTTTTGGATTTGCCATTTTTTTGTATTGAAGGACTTCTCCTTTTTACTTTATTAAATACACCGTCTTAAGTACTGCTGTGTCTGCCTCATCTTCTGGGTTCTGCTGACTATTCGTGGCTCAGTTGGTTAAGTGACTGTTTCTCACTCTGGAGACCCAGGTTCGTAACCGGGTCCTGACAACTATACCTGCCACTAACAAAGAAAACAACCCAGAAATGAGAAAAGGAAAAAAGGCTGCCTAATCATGATTCCCAATCAGAAACAACGATAGACAGCTGTCCCTGATTGAGAATCATACCCGGCCAAAAACAAAGAACCAGAAAGCATAAACTTTCCCACCCACGTCACACCCTGACCAAACAAACAGAGCGTGACACCACCCTGACACCATCAGGGCATGACACTATTAGATTAGAAAACAGACAGAGAACATTAAAGAACCGCATGCTGTTTGAAATGAAATGTGAGAGAAAGATATGGTTTGTTTATTTATTTATTTATTTATTTTTCACCTTTATTTAACCAGGTAGGCTAGTTCAGAACAAGTTCTCATTTACAACTGCGACCTGGCCAAGATAAATCAAAGCAGTGTGACACAGACAACAACACAGAATTACACATGGAATCACATGGAATAAACAATAAACAAGCCAATAACACGATAAACAAGTCAATGACACAGTAGAAAAAAATAAAGTCTATATACAGTGTGTGCAAAAGGCATGAGAAGGAGGGCAATAATGGGCCATAGTAGCGAAGAATTACAATTTAGCAGATTAACACTGAAGTGATAAATGAGCAGATGATGATGTGCAAGTAGAGATACTGGTGTGAGGTAGGTAGATTGGGTGGGCTATTTACAGATGTACAGGTTAGCTGCTCAGATAGCTGATGTTTAAAGTTGGTGAGGGAGATATAAGTCTCCAGCTTCAGCGATTTTTGCAATTTGTTCCAGTCACTGGCAGCAGAGAACTGGAAGGAAAGGCGGCCAAATGAGGTGTTGGCTTTGGGGGTGACCAGTGAGCTATACCTGCTGGAACGTGTGCTACGGGTGGGTGTTGTTATCGTGACCATTGAGCTGAGATAAGGCGGAGCTTTACCTAGCAGAGACTTTTAGATGATCTGGAGCCAGAGGGTCTGGTGACGAATATGTAGTGAGGGCCAGCCGACTAGAGCATACAGGTCATAGTGGTGGGTGGTATAAGGTGATTTGGTAACAAGACGGATGGCACTGTGATAGACTGCATCCAGTTTGCTGAGTAGAGTATTGGACGCTATTTTGTAGATGACATCGCCGAAGTTGAGGATCGGTAGGATAGTCAGGTTTACTAGGGTAAGTTTGGTGGCGTGAGTGAAGGAGGCTTTGTTGCGAAATAGAAAGCCGATTCTAGATTTGATTTTGGATTGGAGATGTTTAATATGAGTCTGGAAGGAGAGTTTACAGTCTAGCCAGACACCTAGGTATTTATAGTTGTCCACGTATTCTAGGTCGGAACCGTCCAGGGTGGTGATGCTAGTCTGGCGGGCGGGTGGCAACGGTTGAAAAGCATGCATTTGGTTTTACTAGCATTTAAGAGCAGTTGGAGCCCACCAAGGAGTGTTGTATGGCATTGAAGCTTGTTTGGAAGCTAGTTAGTACAGTGTCCAAAGAAGGGCCAGAAGTATACAGAATGGTGTCGTCTGCGTAGAGGTGGATCAATGAGTCACCCGCAACAAGAGCAATATCATTGATATATACAGAGAAAAGAGTCGGCCTGAGAATTGAACCCTGTGGTACCCCCATAAAGACTGCGAGAGTTCCGGACAACAGGCCTTCCGATTTGACACACTGAACTCTGTCTGCAAAGTAGTTAGAGAAACCAAAGCTATTGAGTCTGCCGATAAGAATACAGGGATTGACAGAATCGAAAGCCTTCACCAGGTCGATGAAGACGGCTGCACTGTAATGTATTTTATCGATAGCGGTTATGATATCGTTTAGTACCTTGAGCGTGGCTGAGGTGACCCCGTGACCGGCTCGGAAACCGGATTGCACAGTGGAGAAGGTACAGTGGGATTCGAAATGGTCAGTGATATGTTTATTCACTTGGCTTTCGAAGACTTTAGAGAGTCAGGGCAGGGGTTACAACAATGGCGGCGGACAGTTTTAGAAAGATATTGTCCCGATTGTCTAGCCCAGCTGATTTGTAAGGGTCCAGGTTTTGCAGCTCTTTCAGAACATCTGCTATCTGGATTTGGGTGAAGGAGAAGCTGGGGAGGCTCGGGCGAGTAGCTGCGGAGGGAGGGGGGGGGGCTGTTGTCCGGGGTAGGAGTAACCAGGAGGAAGGCATGGCCAGCCGTAGAGAAATGCTTATTTAAATGTTCGATTATCATGGATTTATTGGTGATGACCGTGTTACCTAGCCTCAGTGCAGTGGGCAGCTGGGAGGAGGTGCTCTTGTTCCCCATAAACTTTACAGTGTCCCAAAACTGTGTGTGCTGAATATGTTTAGTGACATACAGTATCTCTTCCTGAAAACCAAGGCACCAAAATAATGATGTCCTTTCATTTCCCTACAGACACATGAAAACAGAAGAACAGAAGAACAGACACTCAAATCATATTTGACAGAAAATGGCAAGTGTCAATCCAGAAGAACAAAAACACAGTATGTCAGTGCTCTTTACTCGACTCGCCATTACTGAAGCCTGGGAGGATAGGGAAGTAATTCATAGATGTTGGCCTACTAAAGGTTTACATCGTTAAGTCTGTTTTTCACCCTGAAGGTGTCTGTGTCTCTCTCAACCTTAACGCTGTGTGCTGCTGAGACAGCTGCTGAGCAGTGGAGTCGACCCCACTCTGAAGAGGACCATGAGGAGGACCACCAGGTAATATGAGCACATGACCCATCTGACAGGGACTGACTGAAAGCCTGCTGCCTGTAGATGCCTGAGAGGAGAGGTACTGAGAGAGAGGGAGGAAGGGAGGGGAGGAGGGTTGGAGGACAGAGAAGGAGAAGGAGTGATAAAGTGAGAGACAATGTGACAGAGAGACATGTTCCAAGCACGTTAGATCAATCACGTCACTCCAGTGACTCCTGCAATGGTACAAACGGATGCATTTCATTTCAGAAAGAGCTTGGAATAGCTTACCTACAGTAACAACATGCTCTCTACACATGCTCAGCTGGAGTCCTACACACATCCCTGTGGATATTCGAGTCAGGGAATGGCAGAATAAAGACACAAAGCAGGCATAGAAAACCCTGCTTGGATTGACATAAAGAAGAGAACATATCAATGGAAAAGCCCCGAAGTGCTAGGAGCAGAACAGGAGTCTCTGTCCTCCAAGGGAAGGACTCATCCACCCATCCCCCCATATTGGATTGACATAAATTCCACAAAATTGCCAGGAGATACAATCTTGTGTTGTTCTCTGTTATGGGGTCACTGCATTTGAAGGGAGATCTACTCGAGAGTCAAAGTAGCAAAAAAAAAAGTTGCTTTCCATTTCCCCCCCATTCTATTTTCCAGTTGTCATGCGATACGTGCCCTAAGTGAGTGGGCTCCGCAAAGTCAGACATGACAGGAAAATGTGAGGCTTTCTGCACCATTTATTGAAAATAATGATAGTGGCAACGAAAATAGCATTTAGAGGTCACTTCCCCATGGCTTGCGCTCATCCAGTCAGTCGCCCTATTTAATGACCACGATGGCCTCTCAGTCACAGTAAATCCTGATCTGAAGTGGCGAGCTGGGATAACGGTCATAAAGAACAATCATGTCACTTCTGTCCTTTTGTCATTGAGGGAGCTGTAGAATGTTGTCCACACAGTCTAGTGACATCTGCCACATCTGGCCCACATGTATTACCCTTGGAGACCAGGGTTCGATCCCCTGGCCTCAACTCAATCGTCTATTCCGTTAAGGGCAGTTTAAAGCACATAGAATTCAAACTAATACTAGCTACCACCAGGGGTAAAGGATAGTAAGGCGTCCTCTCCGCGTAGCCTGTGAGGGTACGCCATACCAGTAAAACTTGAGCCTATCACAATTAATACAACATGCCCCAAAAACTATAGGCTACTACACCATTACTTAAGATTACTACATGTCAGACGCATGAAACATTAGCGAATTGACTGGAATCCGGGTGATATAGGCTCCAAATTGCTTTGTGGTTTGAGGAGAACACATTTTGTCAAGGCAGGGATGAATGTCCTCACAGACAAAGCGGAGATGAGTGGCCGAGACCGAGGCTCGCGTGGACAACAGTGGATGCATCAATTCAGCCTACAAGTGTATGCCTAATGACAATCCCAGAATGTCATTACAAAACACCTAGGTGTTTTATAGCAGCTGTCTCTTTTCATTCATCACATTGCGGGTGCACAGTGCACTGTGGGGTTTGGTTCCAGAAATGACTTTGTGAGTGGACGAATGTGCGTGGGTGGCCTACAGGAGAGCCTTTTTAAAGTGATTGTTTGACAATCAGATGAAAACATCATGACTGGTTGTGTTTATGCCACATTAAAAGGCATAGGCAGCCCGTCCATGAATCTAGGAGAAGCTAAGCTTTCCCTAAAGTAAATTGAATGAAATTTCCAAGATTATCTTGCCTTTTTAGCTTACTCCTCTCTATGCATAAATAAACGCAATCATTCAAAATAGGCTACTACACCAGAATGTATGCTTTGGCCACAGAGGAGCATTAGCTTCTTAAAAATAAGAAACTGTGGATTGTTTTAAATCCCATAGTCTACACTCTAAAAATAAAATGTTCCTGGAGTATCCTTTAGGATTCTTCAAATTAAGACTGTAGAGTTCTTTGAAGAACCCTTTAAAAGGATTCTTCAAAGAACCCCTTTTAATGTATCCTCGAAAAACCTGTTTGGGTAAATGTTTGAACTACCCCCTCCCCTGTTAGTATTATTATTGTTATTAATAATAATAATAATCTCCATTACAATAACAGGAATAATACAATATTTTAGTTCTCAGTGTTTATTTTGATTTTAGTGGCAAAGCAGAATAAAAAAATCTAATTGAGGTAAACTCTTATCAGAGTCCAATGGGTATATCTGGCGTGTTGATGTCAATGTGTTGATGTTCTTGATATCCATAGACAAAATTAGAGAGCCGTGCATGGTGCTAAAACAGGTTTCCTGCTATATTCATCAGAGCTGTAGGGAGGGTGAAGTCTGTGAATCCAAAAAATGATCAACGAAAATTCACATGACTGTATTCATTCCTTTTGTGGTGAGTGTGGATGAAAAAAACTGTTTTGATAATGGTTTTCATACACATACCTTGTCCATAATGTAGAGGCCTGTGGGATAGGGCTAGACGTCCCGCCAGCGAGACACCTGTCGACAACTTCCGGTGAAATTCAAATAAATAATCAGAAAAATGATGGATTTTAAACATCTAGGTTCATGCAAGTGTCTTATATCGGTTAAAAGCTTAAATTGTTGTTAATCTAACTGCATTGTCCGATGTACAACAGGCTTTACAGCGAAAGCATGCCATGCGATTGTTTGAGGACGGCGCTGCACATCAAAATATTTTCAACCAGCACAGGCTTCGTAAAATCACAAATAGCGATTAAGTATACACTTACTTTTTGAAAATATTCCTCTGATTTGTAACCCCAAGAGTACCAGCTACAACATGCATGGTTGTTCTGTTAGATAAAATCCTTTTTTTATATATCCCAAAAAGTCTGGCGCCATCGATTCGAGTAATCCACTCGTTCAACATGCAGAGAAAGGAATCCAAAAAGTTACTGCTAAACTTTGTTAAAACAAGTATAAATACATTTCTATTTAATCCTCAGGTTCCCTAAAATGTAATTAAACTATAATATTTCATACGGAAAGAAGTATGTTCATTAGAAAAGCTAAATTATCAATTGCCTGTCCACTTCGTCGCGCACGCTCAGGCCGATTTCCAACTCTGATTCCCAGTACCAAAACTCAAAATTCTTCCTTGTTTGGGAAGAAACAAGCCTGAAACCTTGAACAAAGACAGTTGACATCTAGTGGAAGTCATAGGAATTTCAATCTGAGAGCTGTAATTGCATAGGACCCATAGCTTTGAGAGCATGGGCTCTCAATAAAAAAAAGATTCTGATTGGTTTTTCTTTGAATTTTCTCCTACCATTTCAATTGTGTTATAGTCCCATACATTATTTGAACATTTCTACAAACTTCAAAGTGTTTTCTATCCAACAGTACCAAAATGCATATCGTGGCTTCTGGCCCTGAGTAACAGGCAGTTTACTTTGGGAACATCAGTCAGACAGGAAGTGGAGAAAAATAGACCGTAGCCTGAAGAAGTTTTGAAGAGGTAAGGGAGTAGGATGGTAAATGGGATCTGCATAACATACCAATACCAATTGACATACCTTTGTATGCCTCCTTGTCTGTATGCCTGCAGACACAGACACAAAAGTGAGCAGTTCCGTCATCTGTACCCAATACAGCTACCGTAGCCTTCAACATATTCTAATAGCCTACATATTCTTACCTTTAGATTGATATTAATTGAATTGTGTACATTTTCTGTTTTAGAAAGATCTGCACAAATATGAAAGAGTAGATGGTATCATCATAAACCAATATCAATTTAGATCATACAAGGGACAACCCTTACCTTAAGGATATCTTTACATTTTTCAGTGAGTACCTGCACCTGCTGTCCTTTCAAATTCAAATCCAAATGTTTCAGTTGGGCACTTAGGTTCCTGCAAAAACTCCAATCAACTAAGGAGGTTCCTCGATGAACCACACCTCCTATGGGGTTATTGGAAGAACCTTTTGGGGGCCATTTTCAGTGCCAAGAACCCTTCCGTTCTTCAAATAACTTTTAGGATCTTAGAAGAACCCTTGTTGAACCCCTATTTTTTTTGAGTGTAGGCTACGCTGTATTCTTTGTAGTATAAAAACAAATGCATGCATGCACTTGGGTGTCCTGTACCAGTAAGAAATGAAATCAACTTCCCCTCCTGGCTACCACATACTCACTCTCAAGGTCACATTCTCTGGACAAAACCTAATCGGAAACTATTTAGTCCATTATCTCTACTTGAACTTTATGGGCTGACCAACAGTGTTTTAAATAGTGATCTAAAGACAGTGTCAAGCGCAGCAACAATCTCTTGTCTGACAGGGCTTTAGATAAAGATGTCATGACAGAGTTAGTACTCTCACAGGTCAATAGAATTGAGTAATTAGACCAATAGAAAGTTTATTATCTATTTAGACATATTTGCTTCTATTTAAGGCCAAAAACTATTATTCTGTAATGCTTTGAACTGTGTTGAACCTGGCCCTTAGAATGAGCGTTTTTAAATCAAAATCTTTGTTGCTAAATAATTGCTTGCCATGAGGTTCTGTCTTTCCGAAACTGGTCCAAACGTGACCCGTCTCCAATCTGTCAAGGACATTAATAGTGACTCCCACAGCAGCCTACCACAGCTTCACATGAATTAACCGGAGAGAGCATATTTAGCCCACCTCATCAAAAGAAAAATGGCCATATTTGCTATTTTAAAGGCGAGCCTCCTCTAACATGCAGAGACGTGAATAGCCTATTTCTGTCAGTGTATATTGGCAGTACCACCTACCTATTGCTTCATTCAACGTGTTTGGAGTTCACCGACAGTGAATGAAGGTTTGGAAAGAGCGATGTGATTGGTTAGCTCTATAGGCCAACGGTATCAGTTTTCACAGGCACAGCACATAACATTTTTGGGTTGAAATACGTGAATTAATGTGGCCATAATGTTAACAGCTCTTATTTAGTAAGCATTAGTCAGATCTTTAAAGGATGCTTACACAATCCTGCGTCCCAATTAAAAAAAGGTTTACCTTTATTTAGGCAAGTCATTTAAGAACAAATTCTTATTTACAATGACAGCCTACACCGGCGAAACCCAGACGACGCTGGGTCAATTATGCAGCGCCTTATGGAACTCCCAATCACGGCCGGATGTGACACGGACTGGATGTGAACCAGGGACTGCAGTGATGACTCTTGCACTGAGACGCAGTGCCTTAGACCGCTGCACCACTCGTGAGGACAAATAGGCCAAATAGGATCATATCTAACCCATCTCTGTTCCCCCAAAGTCTAAATCATCAAGCTTTAATAACTCCTACACAGATGGTTTATAAATCATTTATACACACATGGCATACAATAGGCTTTAAGTAATAGGCCTATAACAGCTTTACATGTTGCTATGCCAATTTTGGCATATGCTACCCTATACATAGCATAGTCTTTTTCTATCATTCACATGTTCATTTTGCTTATCTGGATTAAAGTAGACCAAATGCCTTTCCCAGTGAAATATCAATAGTAAATCAATGTCCTGTCCTTACTGGTGAGTTCAGAAAACGGTGACTACTGTGGTCTGTTGTGTTCGAGTTGGTTCCTATCCTGTCATGTCATGCAGTGATTTATTTATTTTCTGTTTGTATTCCGGTAGGCTGCGCTGTGCCCGCGCATCCCTCCGCGCCCCTCAGTCTCCGCGCCCCCCTCTACGGTGCAACTGCTCCAGCACCACTGCACGGGAGTAGATTTTAAGCACATTGCGGAGTGGAGACTAGCCGAACGCGGACTACTGCTGCTGGACTGATCGGAGCGTTCCTTTACAACTTCTATGGATACTTCAAAGTAGCTAAGAGTTACGCCAAAACGGATTTTACACAGAATGGAAGGGTAAGTTATATTCGTTTCAAATGAATGAAAAATGTTGCTGCAGATATCGAGAGTGAAAGTCGGTTGCAGTAACCTAGTCATTCATTAGCTAGCAGCCGAGCTAGTCCTATTCATTAAACCCGATGATGAGTGAGTGAGTGTGGTGCGGGGGCTTGCTTGGAATGCGGTCAACGGATTTAGAAGGTTGCATTCGCAGGTTTTTAAACAGCACGGATGAGTTTTGATGGGAGGGCAGGGGAGAGTATAGATCCGCTAAATATTAACAACTACAACGGCGGCTTTTCATCAATACTTGCCCTCCAGCCCCCTCGCATTTGGATCTGTTGCTCGCTGATTTAAATGTATATGACAGGCTGGTCGATATTGTGCAGCGGGGAGGGTAGACTCTCGTTGCTGGTTGCGACATTAGGCAGGGTTCCCTAGGGAATGGGAAGGGAAAGTTGGGAGGTTTTTTCAGCGTATTTGTAATGGAGGAAATAGCTTTTCAAATGCCCAGGACAGTGTCCCAGCCATGAAGAAAGTTGCAAGCATGCGGGGTGAGAACTCAAGTCGGCGACGGTGCAAACCCCGACCAAGAAATATGACATCGTCAGCATCGTGTAGGAAGGAGCTGAAGATTCAAGTTAAACGATGCATCTACGGGGGTACACATCTGCACCGAGCATAACCTCTAAATTAAATATCAGATAGTGTAAATGATAAATGTGTCTAGATATGTCATGTGATGCGTTTAATATATATCCTATGTCACAACATTAAATGATGGGGTGCAGGTGCATCTCCTAATAGCCCTACTCAACTAGAATACGGAACATGGCTCGTAATGGCAGGGAAATAGGGGACTTGTCATGAAGAGTTTAATGTAGGGAAACGTGCTGTTTTGAAAGGAAAATAATGCAGTTTATGTATAGAATACAGCCCATATAATTTTATATTAATAATATACACTGGTAGTAGCCTAACCTATGGTTTTGCAAAAGCCCACATAGCGGTGGGTTGTAAAGGGCCACTTGCGTGTGCGGCACTTCAATTATCTGGCAACATGGCTTGCTCTCTCTTCGGGAAATGTAAATAAAAAGGTTGAGCTTGGAATGTTTTACCACCAAGCCCAGTGCCCCAGTAAATTACCCTTGTTTTACACTGCAGCAAAGTACTGCTCAATGAATGGATCAATTGGTATTATCTTAGCTACGCTCTAAATATAAGCAGCACACTCCACGGTTTGCCTGAGACTGGAATGTGGGCTCCAATATAATGGACCGTTCTTCATCACAACTGGTGCTATGCCACGAGGTGATGCATGGCTGTCCGGTCCAAAACGTTCTTCATCACAACTGGTGCTATGCCACGAGGTGATGCATGGCTGTCCGGTCCAAAACGTTCTTCATCACAACTGGTGCTATGCCACGAGGTGATGCATGGCTGTCCGGTCCAAAACGTTCTTCATCACAACTGGTGCTATGCCACGAGGTGATGCATGGCTGTCCGGCCCAAAACGTTCTTCAAACCAATGTGTGAGTGGCACCCTGAATATAATTGATGCTGGTGGGATACTTATATATGGACAATGCATCTATGACGTTAAGAATAATATAAAATATATATGGTGTCCAAATTGATAGTATCCAAACTCAGCAGTCACACATGACATGATTTTCAGATTGAGGATGATGGACATAGTACCGTTTAGTTATCGATATAAGGCAAGCATATATAACGACTGACGCACAGACGTCAGTCTGTCCATCTGCTTCGAGGACCCGGTGGGCGTTGAGCATGAAGAACACTAACGGTGTGTGTTTTAGCGCGCGCATTGGAAGGTGTTTTCCTGGGTGGTTTTATGGTGGTTATAAGGGTTGTTATATTGTGGAACTATTAAATCCAGCCTTGTTTAGCCTATCAGCAGAATTGTGCCTACGGATTTTTGTGGCGGAGCCGCAATTATTCCTTAATTACCTCTTTCAGTTCACAATTTCTCAAGGAAAACGATCCTAATGCCATAGAGCATTGACATTGGACATATTCTGTTCAGACTAATAGGGTTACTTTGTGTCTGTGTGTGCAACAACTAAGGTTTGAAATAGGGTTGGGAAGTGGTTGTGTGTTCTTTCCTTTTGACCATCTCTCTCTCTCTCTCTCTCTCTCTCTCTCTCTCTCTCTCTCTCTCTCTCTCTCTCTCTCTCTCTCTCTCTCTCTCTCTCTCTGTCTCTGTCTCTGTCTCTGTCTCTGTCTCTGTCTCTGTCTCTATCTCTATCTCTATCTCCATCTGTTTGTGAGCGTGTGGATTTTGTGCGTTTTGCTTAGTGATCGCGGTTCTGCTCTACAAGAGAGAGGAAGGGACACGACGTCTCACCTTCCAGTGGGCGAGCGGCGAGGCAGGCAGGGCAGACCACCAAACAGCTGTCTGTTGCCTTGCTTCGTCGGGCTGCGTTACACCGCGCTGCTTCTCCCTCCGGTTCCTCAACCTGTTTCCCGCACAGACACACAGTCATGTTGGTCTGATTTGAGCCACGTGGTGCTGGTGCTCAAAACAAAAGTCAGATTCAGTGTTTGTGTCATTGTTCTCCACCTCAGGCAGTTCAGTGGTAAGCAGCCTGTCAGTAATGACCTCTCCTCCTCAGGCAGTTCAGTGGTAAGCAGCCTGTCAGCAATAACCTCTCCACCTCAGGCAGTTCAGTGGTAAGCAGCCTGTCAGCAATGACCTCTCCTCCTCAGGCAGTTCAGTGGTAAGCAGCCTGTCAGCAATGACCTCTCCACCTCAGGCAGTTCAGTGGTAAGCAGCCTGTCAGCAATGACCTCTCCTCCTCAGGCAGTTCAGTGGTAAGCAGCCTGTCAGTAATGACCTCTCCTCCTCAGGCAGTTCAGTGGTAAGCAGCCTGTCAGTAATGACCTCTCCTCCTCAGGCAGTTCAGTGGTAAGCAGCCTGTCAGCAATAACCTCTCCTCCTCAGGCAGTTCAGTGGTAAGCAGCCTGTCAGTAATGACCTCTCCTCCACAGGCAGTTCAGTGGTAAGCAGCCTGTCAGTAATGACCTCTCCTCCTCAGGCAGTTCAGTGGTAAGCAGCCTGTCAGTAATGACCTCTCCTCCTCAGGCAGTTCAGTGGTAAGCAGCCTGTCAGTAATGACCTCTCCTCCTCAGGCAGTTCAGTGGTAAGCAGCCTGTCAGTAATGACCTCTCCTCCTCAGGCAGTTCAGTGGTAAGCAGCCTGTCAGTAATGACCTCTCCTCCTCAGGCAGTTCAGTGGTAAGCAGCCTGTCAGTAATGACCTCTCCACCTCAGGCAGTTCAGTGGTAAGCAGCCTGTCAGTAATGACCTCTCCGCCTCAGGCAGTTCAGTGGTAAGCAGCCTGTCAGTATTGACCTCCAGATGCAGGCTCACAAGGAGAACTCACTCGCTCCCCTCCCCACTTCTCTTATTCTCCACTGCTCCCCCCTTCACTCTCCCCTCCACTCTATAGACTGGGCTAAAATTCTCCCACCCGTGTCTCCTCCTCCTCTCTCTTTACTCCTAAACCCCCTTCTTAATCTCCCTCCCCTGCTCACTACTGCTCTAAAGACTGGGCTGAAATGCCTATACCTTCTCCCCCCTCCTTCCCCCTTGACCCCCCTTCCTTCATCCCTCTCTCTCTTTCATCCCTCACTCGCGGGTCTCCCGGGGGTTGATGAGCGTCTGTTCGTGCCAAATGCCAACACTGTCTGGAGTGACCCCCCCTTTCTCCCTGTGTGTGTGAGGAGGAGGATCTCAAGCCGCTCTCGCTCCCTCCTCTCTTCAGTGAGGAGGGGGATGGCAGCTGCTGTGTGCTGCTGTTTTGTCCCCTCTGTTTGTGCTATTGTGTGTGTGTGTGTGTGTGTGTGTGTGTGTGTGTGTGTGTGTGTGTGTGTGTGTGTGTGTGTGTGTGTGTGTGTGTGTGTGTATGTGTGTGTGTGCGCACGCTACCGTGTTTGTGTCATTGTTCTCTGCAACTGCTGGAATGCACTTGAATGCTGTTCTGTCAATGTATGAGGTCCTCCAGATTCCCAAACTTATTGCCCACTTCTAATCTAAACATGGGCTATGGATCTTTATCCCCCACCAACTCTCTCTCTCTCTCTCTCTCTCTCTCTCTCTCTCTCTCTCCCTCTCTCTCTCTCTCTCTCTCACTCTCCTCTCTCTCTCACTCTCTCCCTCTCTCCCTCTCTCCCTCTCTGTCGCTCTCTCTCTCTCTCTCTCTCTCTCTCTCTCTCTCTCTCTCTCTCTCTCTCTCTCTCTCTCTCTCTCTCTCTCTCTCTCTCTCTCTCTCTCTCTCTCTCTCTCTCTCTCTCTCTCTCTCTCTCTCTCTCTCTCTCTCTCTCTCTCTCTCTCCCTCTCTGTCGCTCTCACTCTCTCCCTCTCTCCCTCTCTGTCGCTCTCTCTCTCTCTCTCTCTTTCTCTCTCTCCTCTCTCTCTCTCTGTCTCTCTCTCTCTCCCTCTCTCTCTCTCTCTTTTTCTCTCTCTCTCTTTCTATCTCTCTCTCCTGTTCCTTTTCCTACTCCATTACAATGCAGTGATGATGGTAATTCTCTTAATACGGTCCTATGTTTGTAACAACATGTGAATATAATACAACAGTATCACTACACAGGTATAGGAGAAAGGTCATGTAGCCTGAAGTGTTATCCACTAGGTTAATCTGATACTAGATATTTGGTCAGAGTCACTTTTATTTATAGGATATAGTCATTGCTGGAAAGTTTTACTTCTCTGCGATGCGTTGCTCTGTAAGATATTGTTAGTTTATGACTAAGCCCAAGGTTGTTCAGCAGTGGTTTGGTGTTTTGTTGACTTTTATGATTGGTGAGACTTCCAAGGGGACAGTGGCGATTGACTCAGAATTATCTTCCTGTTTGTCGCCTTTGGATTTGGCCAATTATCTCTCTGGGATGGCTTTCTGATCCACCACTCGACTGCGGTGGGCCAATTATCTCTCTGGGATGGCTTTCTGATCCACCACTCGACTGCGGTGGGCCAATTATCTCTCTGGGATGGCTTTCTGATCCACCACTCGACTGCGGTGGGACAGTGAAATGACAGCTAGGCGAGAGTGTTTCATATCTGTTACATGGCATGTTACAAGAAGTGGCAAATGGTGTCAAATTCAATTGTAGCCAAAGGGAGTAAGCTATTATTTCCTTGTTGTTCAGTTGGCTGATTCTCATGTGATGGATGGTTTGGCTCTGTATATGTTGCTGTGCGTGTGGTTTGTGTGTGTGCGTGGCTAGAGTGTGTGTGTGTCTGTGTGTGGTTTGTGTGTGTGTGTGTGTGTGTGTAGATTGTGTGTGTGTGTGTGTGTGTAGATTGTGTGTGTGTCTGTGTGTGGTGTGTGAGTGTGTGTTAGAGCCAGGTTATTGGTTTGCTTGTCATCTAGACTATGTAATAAGACTTTATGCAGCACTGTGCAATAGCCCTATTGGGAATGTGTGTCTGTGTGTCTTTCTCTGTGAGTGTGTGTATCTGTGTGTGTATCCCTCTCCCTCCTCACCACAGAGTTTAATTTAACAATCAGAGAGCACTGGTTTGGGAAAAGTTCCCACCGCAGGGAATTGACCTTTGGACAGAGAAGCAGCGTACCTTACAATCTCCAAAGACAGGCCTGGTTAAATAATGATGCCTAAATTATATTAGCAGAGCTACAATTATTCACAAGTAATGACTTATGTCAGCTTTCGTATTGGCTTGGGGGAAAATAAATGAGAATGTTTAATTGATGTTTTCTGCTCACTCTGCCAGAAGTTCATCTCGCTGTGTGTGTTTGTGTGTGTGTGTGTGTGTGTGTGATAGAGTGTGTGTGTGCCTGACTGTGTGTGTCTGTCTGTGTATATGTGTGTGTGTGCCTTTGTGTGTGTCTGTGTCTGCCTGTGTGTGTGCTAGCGTGTGTGTGTGTGTGTGTGTGTGTGTGTGTGTGTGTATGTGTCTGCCTGTGTGTGTGTATGTATGTGTCTGCCTGTGTGTCTTTGCCTGTGTGAGAGTGTGTATAAGTGGAGAATTACAAAGTAGTAAAAAGGACTCCTCTCTGTGAAAAAATGGCACACTAAATGAATAGCAGTGGACATTGTTTAACATGACAAAGAGATTACTGGTAATTATTCCATTGACTGATTGTCGGTCAGGCCTTCTATAGAAAGGGCCTTTATTTGAATTACAGCAATTCATTTGCTGCTGTTGGACCTGATTGAGGAGTCCATCCATATCTTGGTATGTTCATTTCCTGGTGTGATGGATCATGAAAGTTGGGGTCTTGCTGAGATAGAGGGAAGGAGAGAATGACAAAAAAGGAAACAAATGCATTGCTGACAGTAGTGTTGTTTAGTCTTATTCTTTGGGGTGTCCTCTAGGACTGAAGTGATAGGCTCTACCCTCATAGGCACATTAAGTCAACTAGAAAGACTCAAGAGGAAACTAATGAACAGGGAACTGGGGAGTGTAGAGTATTGAAGGTGCAAACACACACTATGACCACCAGTCAGCATGATGCATAGACATTCCTCGGCCTTGCCACCCTAACCCAGTATCCAGCATGTGTTGTAGTGCCAGTGTAGTGCCTTGCAGAGAGCATGGCGTGTCGTGATGCAGTGTTAACAAAGCAAGCAGTATTTCTTACATGCACCTGGGTTCCCTGCCCTGTCATGCCTCTGTGGAGCTCACTGGCTGACTGACTGGCTGGTTGGTGCCAGGGCAGAATGGTATCAAGCCTCTTTGCCTCCATGACATTGTCTGTCCCAGCCACCCTGATCACTGGAGCCAGTCCCTGTCCAATATGTCTCTGGGGCAGAGGAGCAGTAGGACAGGGAGACAGAGGAGCAGTAGGGAAGGGAGACAGGGAGACAGAGGAACAGTAGGGCAGGGATACAGAGGAGCAGTAGGGCAGGGAGACAGAGGAGCAGTAGGACAGGGATACAGAGGAGCAGTAGGACAGGGAGACAGAGGAGCAGTAGGGAAGGGAGACAGGGAGACAGAGGAACAGTAGGGCAGGGATACAGAGGAGCAGTAGGCTAGGGAGACAGAGGAGCAGTAGGACAGGGAGACAGAGGAGCAGTAGGGCAGGGAGACAGAGGAGCAGTAGGGAAGGGAGACAGGGAGACAGAGGAACAGTAGGGCAGGAAGACAGAGGAGCAGTAGGGAAGGGAGACAGGGAGACAGAGGAACAGTAGGGCAGGGAGACAGAGGAGCAGTAGGGCAGGGAGACAGAGGAGCAGTAGGACAGGGAGACAGAGGAGCAGTAGGACAGGGAGACAGAGGAGCAGTAGGGCAGGGAGACAGAGGAGCAGTAGGACAGGGAGACAGAGGAGCAGTAGGGAAGGGAGACAGGGAGACAGAGGAGCAGTAGGACAGGGAAGACAGAGGAGCAGTAGGGCAGGGAGACAGAGGAGCAGTAGGTCAGGGAGACAGAGGAGCAGTAGGACAGGGAGACAGGGAGACAGAGGAGCAGTAGGGCAGGGAGACAGAGGAGCAGTAGGGCAGGGAGACAGAGGAGCAGTAGGACAGGGAGACAGGAGCAGTAGGGCAGGGAGACAGAGGAGCAGTAGAGCAGAGAGATAGAGGAGCAGTAGGACAGGGAAACAGAGGAGCAGTAGGGTAGGGAGACAGAGGAGCAGTAGGACAGGGATATAGAGGAGCAGTAGGACAGGGAAACAGAGGAGCAGTAGGGCAGGGAGACAGAGGAGCAGTAGGGCAGGGAGACAGAGGAGCAGTAGGGCAGGGAGACAGAGGAGCAGTAGGACAGGGAGATAGAGGAGCAGTAGGGCAGGGAGACAGAGGAGCAGTAGGACAGGGAGATAGAGGAGCAGTATGGCAGGGAGACAGAGGAGCAGTAGGGCAGGGAGACAGAGGAGCAGTAGGGCAGGGAGACAGAGGAGCAGTAGGGCAGGGAGACAGAGGAGCAGTAGGACAGGGAGATAGGAGAGCAGTAGGGCAGGGAGACAGAGGAGCAGTAGGACAGGGAGATAGAGGATCAGTATGGCAGGGAGACAGAGGAGCAGAAGGGCAGGGAGACAGAGGAGCAGTAGGACAGGGAGACAGAGGAGCGGTAGAGCAGGGAGACAGAGGAGCAGTAGGACAGAGGCAAAGAGTATCAAGCCTCTTTGCCTCCATGACGTTGTCTGTCCCAGCCACCCTGATCACTGGAGCCAGTCCCTGTCCAATGTGTCTCTGGGGCAGAGGAGCAGTAGGACAGGGAGACAGCGGAGCAGTAGGGAAGGGAGACAGGGAGACAGAGGAGCAGTAGGGCAGGGAGATAGAGGAGCAGTAGGACAGGGAGATAGAGGAGCAGTAGGACAGGGAGATCGAGGAGCAGTAGGACAGGAAGACAGGGAGACGGAGGAGCAGTAGGACAGGGAGACAGAGGAGCAGTAGGGCAGGGAGACAGAGGAGCAGTAGGACAGGGAGACAGACGAGCAGTAGGACAGGGAGATAGAGGAGCATTAGGGCAGGGAGACAGAGGAGCAGTAGGGCAGGGAGACAGAGGAGCAGTAGGACAGGTAGACAGAGGAGCAGTAGGGCAGGGAGACAGAGGAGCAGTAGGACAGGGAGATAGAGGAGCAGTAGGGCAGGGAGACAGAGGAGCAGTAGGACAGGGAGATAGAGGATCAGTATGGCAGGGAGACAGAGGAGCAGAAGGGCAGGGAGACAGAGGAGCAGTAGGACAGGGAGACAGAGGAGCGGTAGAGCAGGGAGACAGAGGAGCAGTAGGACAGAGGCAAAGAGTATCAAGCCTCTTTGCCTCCATGACGTTGTCTGTCCCAGCCACCCTGATCACTGGAGCCAGTCCCTGTCCAATGTGTCTCTGGGGCAGAGGAGCAGTAGGACAGGGAGACAGCGGAGCAGTAGGGAAGGGAGATAGAGGAGCAGTAGGACAGGGATATAGAGGAGCAGTAGGACAGGGAGATCGAGGAGCAGTAGGACAGGAAGACAGGGAGACGGAGGAGCAGTAGGACAGGGAGACAGAGGAGCAGTAGGGCAGGGAGACAGAGGAGCAGTAGGACAGGGAGACAGAGGAGCAGTAGGACAGGGAGACAGAGGAGCAGTAGGACAGGTAGACAGAGGAGCAGTAGGACAGGTAGACAGAGGAGCAGTAGGGCAGGGAGACAGAGGAGCAGTAGGACAGGGAGACAGAGGAGCAGTAGGAGACAGGGGCAGGGGAGCAGTAGGGCAGGGAGACAGGGGCAGGGGAGCAGTAGGGCAGTGAGACAGGGTCAGGGAGACAGGGGCAGGGGAGCAGTGGGGCAGGGAGACAGGGTCAGGGAGACAGGGGCAGGGGAGCAGTAGGGCAGGGAGACAGGGTCAGGGAGACAGGGTCAGGGAGACAGGGGCAGGGGAGCAGTAGGGCAGGGAGACAGGGTCAGGGAGACAGGGGAGCAGGGGGACAGTTGCTTCTTCCTTGCTGAGTGGCCTTTCAGGTTATGTCGATATAGGACTAGTTTTACTGTGGATATAGATACTGTTGTACTTGTTTCCTCCACCATCTTCACAAGGTCCTTTTCTGTTGTTCAGGGATTGATTTGCACTTTTTGCACCAAAGTACGTTCATCTCTATGAGACAGAATGCGTCTCCTTCCTGTGTGGTGTGATGGCTGCGTTGTCCCATGGTGTTAATATTTGCGTACTATTGTTTGTACAGATGAACGTGGTACCTTCAGGCGTTTGGAAATTGCTCCCAAGGATGAACCAGACTTGTGGATTTCAACCATTTTTTCTGAGGTCTTGGCTGATTTCCTTTGATTTTCCCATGAGGTCAAGCAAAGAGGCACTGAGTTTGAAGGTAGGCCTTGAAATACATCCACAGGTACACCTCCAATTGACTCAATTGATTATATCAATTATCCTGTCAGAAGCTTCTAAAGCCATGACATCATTTTCTGGAATTCTCCAAGCTGTTTAAAGGCACAGTCAACTTAGTGTATGTAAACATCAGACCCACTGGAATTGTGATACAGTGAATTATAAGTGAAATAATCTGTCTGTAAACAATTGTTGGAAAAATGACTTGTGTCATGCACAAAGTAGATGTCCTATCCAACTTGCCAAAACTATAGTTTGTTAACAAGAAATTGTGTATGTAAACTTCCGACTTCAACTGTATCTAAACTTGTTGTAATCATGGACGAATTATCAACCAGCACGCAGGGCAAGTGCCCAGAGGTCATGACCTCCAGGGGGCCCCCATTGATTTTGTTAGTCACTCTCATGCAGATATCATATCCACATGGCATATGTCAAGGCACAATATGTAGCATTGCAGGATATTAGCCGTTAAACTGCAACAACAACAAAAAAGTTATGTAAAGCAAATGTTCTGCTAACAGATCCCTCTGTACATATTAAATTATAGTTTTAATCACCAATCCCAGTGCTGAGTTAATGTGTAACATCTTATTGTATAGCTTAAAGGCTGTTTGTAGATCGACTGAGGTGAATGAAGTGACAAAAACCAATGTGATAATGGCTGGGGTAATTTTTGCTTGTTTTTGCTGTTCTCTAAATAGCATTTTGGATCTCACTAAAACTCAGACCCTGGCTACTTCCCTGGCAAAGGCCTTGAGGTACTTTCCAGGCCTGCTGTTGCCAGCACTCCAGTTTAAACCAATTGCGTTTAAATTTTGGGTAGACCTGGGGGAGTATGCCCCCCCTAAATAATGGTAGGGGAAACATAGTAGCATGATGCAGGTTGAGGAATATGTAGCCTAGCAGCCAAGTCATATGCAACTGACTGAGAGAAGGCCACTGCCTCTTTTCCCTAAGTGGGACCTAGGCCTAGTGCTTGTACTCAGTGCTTAAATTCCATGTTGTTTTTCTTTGTCTTTTGCTGGGGGTCAGAGCAGGCTCACCTGAAAATGTAAACCCTTTTTGCGTGTTTTTCCAGTCTAGTGAAAAATGTCTGCCATTCCAATTATTTGAGAAAAATGCTTTCCTGTAATAATTTACTTTGCTCGCTCGGCACACCCACCGTGCATTCAAATTATGCTGATAGGTCTGTTGAACGGAGAGTCAGAGGAAACACTTTGTGTGGTGTAATTTACTTTGCCGTGCTGAGCCCCTTTCAATAAACTGCACTGACAGAGGCCTTGATTCCTCGATTATTTTGGCTCAGAAGCTTGAAAATGGCAGTTCTTTACTTCTGTTTCCTCGGTGTTGAGCTATAGATTCTAGAACGCTGGTGTTGAGCTGTAGGTTCTAGAACGCTGGTGTTGAGCTATAGATTCTAGAACGCTGGTGTTGAGCTATAGATTCTAGAACACTGTTGTTGAGCTGTAGGTTCTAGAATGCTGGTGTTGAGCTATAGGTTCTAGAACGCTGGTGTTGAGCTATAGATTCTAGAACGCTGGTGTTGAGCTATAGATTTTAGAATGCTGGTGTTGAGCTATAGATTCTAGAATGCTGGTTTTGAACTATAGATTCCAAAACACTGATGTTGAGCTATAGATTCTAGAACACTGGTGTTGCTAACGACAATAACAAAGGGCCACCAGTGTTTTTTGAACGAGTTTGGCTCGATGATGCAGTGTCCGACAAGCTGCTACTAACTTCTGCTCTTTTTCTTCTAACATGACTACTCAATCAACCAGATCGGGGAGTTGGGGGGGGGCTGCTTGACCATTCCTTCCTTCTCTGAACCGTAGATTCATTCAATTTTTTGATAGATGTTGTTGTTTAGAGCAAGAGACCTTGTCGCCCGGAAATGGGAAAATAGTCCATTTAAAGTGTAGCGTGGGGTTGGGATCGATAGCTCGTTAGAGCGCCGTTTGATGAGCTTCCGTGGGGAAGGTAATTCAGCTATAAACCGTCTGGAATGGATTCAGTGCCCCACCACTTTCTCTCTCTCTCTCTCTCTCTCTCTCTCTCTCTCTCTCTCTCTCTCTCTCTCTCTCTCTCTCTCACTCCCTCTTTCCCTCTCTCTCTTTCCCTCTCACTCTCTCTTTCTCTCTCCTTCTCTTTCCCTCCCTCTCTCTTTCCCTCCCTCTCTCTTTCCCTCCCTCTCTCTTTCCCTCTCTCTCTCTTTCCCTCCCTCTCTCTCTCTTTCTCTCTCTCTCTCTCTCCTCCCCCTCTCTTTCCCTCTCCCTCTCTCTTTCTCTCTCCCTTTCTTTCACTCCCTCTCTCTTTCCCTCCCTCTCTCTTTCTCTTTCACTCCCTCTCTCTTTCCCTCCCTCTCTCTTTCCCTCCCTCTCTCTTTCTCTCTCTCTTTCCCTCCCCCTCTCTCTTTCTCTCTCCCTCTCTCCTTCCCTCCCTCTTTCTCTCTCCTTCTCTTTCCCTCCCTCTCTCTTTCCCTCCCTCTCTCTTTCTCTCTCCCTCTCTTTCCCTCTCCCTTTCTTTCACCCCCTCTCTCTTTCCCTCCCTCTCTCTTTCTCTTTCACTCCCTCTCTCTTTCCCTCCCTCTCTCTTTCCCTCCCTCTCTCTTTCTCTCTCTCTCTTTCCCCCCTCTCTCTTTTCTCTCCCTCTCTCCTTCCCTCCCTCTTTCTCTCTCCTTCTCTTTCCCTCCCTCTCTCTTTCCCTCCCTCTCTCTTTCTCTCTCCCTCTCTTTCCCTCCCTCTCTCTTTCTCTCTCCTTCTCTTTCCCTCCCTCTCTCTTCCCTCCCCCTCTCTTTCCCTCTCCCTCTCTCTTTCTCTCTCCCTCTCTTTCCCTCTCCTTCTCTTTCCCTCCCTCTCTCTTTCCCTCTCCCTCTCTCTTCCCTCCTCCCTCTTCTTTCCCTCTCCCCTCTCTTTCCCCCTCTCTTTCCCTCTCCCTCTCTTTCCCTCTCCCTCTCTCTTTCCCTCCCCCTCTCTTTCCCTCTCCCTCTCTCTTTCTCTCTCTCTCTCTTTCCCTCCCTCTCTCTTTCCCTCCCTCTCTCTTTCTCTCTCTCTCTTTCCCCCCCTCTCTCTTTCTCTCTCCCTCTCTCCTTCCCTCCCTCTTTCTCTCTCCTTCTCTTTTCCTCCATCTCTCTTTCCCTCCCTCTCTCTTTTCTCTCCCTCTCTTTCCCTCCTCTCTCTTTCTCTCTCCTTCTCTTTCCCTCCCTCTCTCTTTCCCACCCCCTCTCTTTCCCTCTCCCTCTCTCTTTCCCTCTCTCTCTCTCTTTCCCTCCCTCTCTCTTTCCCTCTCCCTCTCTCTTTCCCTCCCTCTCTCTTCCCTCCCCCTCTTTCCCTCTCCCTCTCTCTTTCCCTCCCTCTCTCTTTCCCTCCCTCTCTCTTTCCCTCTCCCTCTCTCTTTCCCTCCCTCTCTCTTTCCCTCCCCCTCTCTTTCCCTCTCCCTCTCTCTTTCCCTCCCTCTCTCTTTCCCTCTCCCTCTCTCTTTCCCTCCCTCTCTCTTTCCCTCCCTCTCTCTTTCTAGCTGCAAAAAGCTTTAAAAAAGCAGTGATTGGTTGCGCATGCTTTCTCTTTCCAGGCCTGCCGCTGCTCAGACAAGGGGAGATGAGATAAAGTGATTGTGTGTGTTTGTGACTGTGTGGGTTTCCTCACTACTAGTTCCCTTGGGGCAGTGAGTAGCAGGCCTGTACAGACCTACAGGAGCAGAGATTGCTCAGTCAGCCAGTCTACCTACCTCAGTGTCTTTGTGTTAGCTGTTAGATGGTGCTGTGTCTGCCAGTCTGTCTATGTGTCTTTGATTAACACTGTGTGGGTATTCTGGGTAGGTTACTTACTGTACATGGGACTTTAAATCTGTGTCAGTGATTGTTAATGCAAGTTTGTTCGCTCTACCTCATTGGCTTACAATAGTGGTTGTGTCTATGTCTGTGTCAGGAGTGTCTATCTGCAGTGTGTGTGTTGGGTGTGATATGTGTGTGTGTGAGACGCTGTGGGAGTGGAAGCTCTGTAAACACAGAAGCTTCCTAGTGTTAGCTGGAACAGTAATTGACTTCAGCACTGTGTTATTGTAGTGGAGCATCAAGTCCTGTCAGGTCCTCACTGACCAAACTACTACTGATCCTACTGGTACGACTACAACAACTAGCACAGAGTGAGAGTGAGAGTGAGAGAGTGAGAGAGAGAGAGAGAGAGAGAGAGAGAGAGAGAGAGAGAGGAGAGAAATGGGGGGTGAGAGCAAGGGAGAGTGAAGGGGAGAGGTAGAGTGAGGGGTCGGGTGAGACGGGGAGCGGTATTGAGTAGGAAAATGAGAGGTAGAAAGAGAAAGAGAAAGAGAGAGAGAGGCAAGGCTAAAGAGAGAGAGAGGCAGGGCTTATAAGGGGAAGCGTGTGGCAGAGGTAAAGAGAGAGAATCTGAGAGAGCATTATAGAAAGAGAGAGTCAAAGCTGCTCGGTCATGGAAACCGATTTCATGAAGCTCCCGAGTCAGTTCGGAACGCGTTAGTGAGTGTTGATACCAAGTACAGATTATTTTTACACGCTTCATCACACGGCAGTCCCATTCTGGGAGCTTGTGTGGCCTACCACTTCGCGGCTGAGCCATTGTTGCTCCTAGATGTTTCCACTTCACAATGACAGCAGGGCAGAAATTTGACAAACTGACTTGTTGGAAAGGTGGCATCCTATGACGGTGCCACGTTGAAAGTAACTGAGCTCTTCAGTAAGGCCATTCTACAGTACTGCCAATGTTTGTCTCTGGAGATTGTATGGCTGTGAGCTCGATGGGTGTGGCTCAAACTGGTGTGGCTGAAATAGCCCAATCAACTAATTGAAGGAGTGTCCACGTACGTTTGTTTTTATAGTGTATCTGTGTATGAGAATGGATGGAGTGAGTTGCTTGTATGTGTGCTGGAATATCAGTGTGTGTAGAGTGTAGGGCCCTGCAGAAGAATAAAATACAAAGGTCAACTCAGATAGTCCATGTAACCATTTTGTAACTATTCTGTTAGCTATTTAGCAGTCTTATGGCTTGGGGATAGAAGCTGTTCAGGTGTCTGTTGGTGTCAGACTTGATGCACCGGTACCGCTTGCCGTGCGGAAGTTGAGCGACATGGGGTCAGACTCGTTCAGTCTGACATATGCATCGTTCCTTTATTGCTCGTTTGAGTTATGTCCAGGTGTTGTTTTGTCATGTCCAGGTGTTGTTTTGTCATGTCCAGGTGTTGTTTTGTCATGTCCAGGTGTTGTTTTGTCATGTCCAGGTGTTGTTTTGTCATGTCCAGGTGTTGTTTTGTCATGTCCAGGTGTTGTTTTGTCATGTCCAGGTGTTGTTTTGTCATGTCCAGGTGTTGTTTTGTCATGTCCAGGTGTTGTTTTGTCATGTCCAGGTGTTGTTTTGTCATGTCCAGGTGTTGTTTTGTCATGTCCAGGTGTTGTTTTGTCATGTCCAGGTGTTGTTTTGTCATGTCCAGGTGTTGTTTTGTCATGTCCAGGTGTTGTTTTGTCATGTCCAGGTGTTGTTTTGTCATGTCCAGGTGTTGTTTTGTCATGTCCAGGTGTTGTTTTGTCATGTCCAGGTGTTGTTTTGTCATGTCCAGGTGTTGTTTTGTCATGTCCAGGTGTTGTTTTGTCATGTCCAGGTGTTGTTTTGTCATGTCCAGGTCTTGTTTTGTCATGTCCAGGTGTTGTTTTGTCATGTCCAGGTGTTGTTTTGTCATGTCCAGGTGTTGTTTTGTCATGTCCAGGTGTTGTTTTGTCATGCGTGTGGCTGTCCCTTTTCCTTTATCAGTTTAAGTTTCATGTGTCGCTGTGATCTTACGAGGTCACATACAGGTAATTAAATGGTCAAATGTGCAGTGTGTAGAGGTCGACCGATTATGATTTTTCAACGCCGATACCGATACCGGTTATTGGAGGACCAAATAAAGGTGATACCGATTAATCAGCCCTTTTAAAAAATGTATTTGTAATAATGACAATTACAACAATACTGAATGAACACTTATTTTTTTAACTTAATATAATACATCAATAAAATCAATTTAGCCTCAAATATATAATGAAACATGTTCAATTTGGTTTAAATAATGCAAAAACAAAGTGTTGGAGAAGAAAGTAAAAGTGCAATATGTGTCATGTAAGAAAGCTAACGTTTCAGTTCCTTGCTCAGAACATGAGAACATATGAATGCTGTTGGTTCCTTTTAACATGAGTCTTCAATATTCCCAGGTAAGAAGTTTTAGGTTGTAGTTATTATAGGAATTCTAGGACTATTTCTCTCTATACCATTTGTATTTCATATACCTTTGACTATTGTATGTTCTTATAGGCACTTTAGTATTGCCAGTGTAACAGTATAGCTTCCATCCCTCTCCTCGCCGCTACCTGGGCTCAAACCAGGAACACATTGACAACAGCCACCATCGAAGCATCGTTAGCCATGCAGAGCAAGGGGAACAACTACTCCAAGTCTCAGAGCGAGTGACGTTTGAAACGCTATTAGCGTGCACCCCGCTAACCAGCTAGCCATTTCACATCAGTTACACCAGCCTAATCTCGGGAGTTGATAGGCTTGAAGTCATAAACAGCGCAATGCTGTTTGAATGAATGCTTACAAGCCTGCTGGTGCCTACCATCGCTCAGTCAGACTGCTCTATCAAGTCATAGACTTAATTATAACATAATAACACACAGAAATACGAGCCTTTGGTCATGAATATGTTTGAATCCGGAAACTATCATTTCAAAAATAAAACGTTTATTCTTTCAGTGAAATACGGAAACGTTCGGTATTTTATCTAACGGATGGCATCCCGAAGTCTAAATATTGCTGTAACATTGCTCAACCTTCAATGTAAAGTCATAATTATGTAAAATTCTGGCAAATGAGTTCGCAATGAGCCAGGCAGCCATCACTATTGCAAATACCCTGACTCTGTGTGCAATGAACGCAAGAGAAGTGACACAATTTCAACTGGTTAATATTGCCTGCTAACCTTTCTTTTAGCTAAATATGCAGGTTTAAAAATATATACTTCTGTGTATTGATTTTAAGAAAGGCATTGATGTTTGTGGTTAGTTACACGTTGGAGCAACGACAGTCCTTTTTCGCGAATGCACACTGCATCGATTATATGCAACGCAGGACACGCTAGATAAACTAGTAATGTCATCAATCATGTGTTGTTATAACTAGTGATTATGATTTATTGATTGTTTTTTATAAGATACGTTTAATGCTAGATAGCAACTTACCTTGGCTTCTACTGCATTTGCGTAACAGGCAGGCTCCTCGTGAGGCAGGTGGTTAGAGTGTTGGACTAGTTAACCGTAAGGTTGCAAGATTGAATCCCTGAGCTGACAAGGTAAAAATCTGTCCTTCTGCCCCATGAACAAGACAGTTAACCCACCGTTCCTAGGCTGTCATTGAAAATAAGAATGTGTTCTTAACTGACTTACCTAGTTAAATAAAGTTGTAAAAAAAAAAAAATAATAATAATAAGACATCGGCAAAATCGGCATCCAAAAATACCGATTTCCGACTGTTATGAAAACTTGAAATCGGCCCTAATTAATCGGCCATTCCGATTAATCGGTCGACCTCTAGCAGGGTGACACACGCTTGCGCACGCTGCAGTGGACCATCGTCCAGCATCGTCTCTCTCTCTCTCTCTCTCTCTCTCTCTCTCTCTCTCTCTCGCTCTCTCTCTCTCTCTCTCTCTCTCTCTCTCTCTCTCTCTCTCTCTCTCTCTCTCTCTCTCTCTCTCTCTCTCTCTCTCTCTCTCTCTCTCTCTCTCTCTCTCTCCCTCTCTCTCTCTCTCTGTCTCTCTCTCTCTCTCTCTCTTTATCTCTTCCCCTTCCTATGAGAGAGTAAACATTGTCTGGTGTGGTGTAGGCAGCAGGAAGGCCTCTGAGGCAGCCCGTCACACTTCAACTGCTCCTGTCACAAATCTGACAAATCCTGTCTCGACCCTGCTCTCCTCTCCCCTCTTATCCCCTGCTCTCCCCTTCTCTCCCCTGCTCTCCCCTTCTCTCAACTGCTCTTCCCTCCTATCCCCTGCTCACTCCTCCTCACCCCTCCTCACCCCTCCTCTCACCTGCTCTCCCCTCCTCCTCTTCTCTCTGCTAGCCCCTCCTACTCTTCTCTCTGCCAGTCCCTCCTCATCTTCTCTCTGCCAGTCCCTCCTCATCTTCTCTCTGCCAGTCCCTCCTACTCTTCTCTCTGCCAGTCCCTCCTCATCTTCTCTCTGCCAGTCCCTCCTCATCTTCTCTCTGCCAGTCCCTCCTCATCTTCTCTCTGCCAGTCCCTCCTCATCTTCTCTCTGCCAGTCCCTCCTCATCTTCTCTCTGCCAGTCCCTCCTCATCTTCTCTCTGCCAGCCCCTCCTCATCTTCTCTCTGCCAGTCCCTCCTCATCTTCTCTCTGCCAGCCCCTCCTCATCCTCATCTTCTCTCTGCCAGTCCCTCCTCATCTTCTCTCTGCCAGTCCCTCCTCATCTTCTCTCTGCCAGTCCCTCCTCATCTTCTCTCTGCCAGTCCCTCCTCATCTTCTCTCTGCCAGTCCCTCCTCATCTTCTTTCTGCCAGTCCCTCCTCATCTTCTCTCTGCCAGTCCCTCCTCATCTTCTCTCTGCCAGTCCCTCCTCATCTTCTCTCTGCTATCCCCTCCTCATCTTCTCTCTGCCAGCCCCTCCTCATCTTCTCTCTGCCAGTCCCTCCTCATCTTCTCTCTGCCAGTCCCTCATCTTCTCTCTGCCAGTCCCTCCTCATCTTCTCTCTGCTAGCCCCTTCTACTCTTCTCTCTGCCAGTCCCTCCTCATCTTCTCTCTGCTAGCCCCTCCTACTCTTCTCTCTGCCAGTCCCTCCTCATCTTCTCTCTGCCAGTCCCTCCTCATCTTCTCTCTGCTAGCCCCTCCTCATCTTCTCTCTGCCAGTCCCTCCTCATCTTCTCTCTGCTAGCCCCTCCTACTCTTCTCTCTGCCAGTCCCTCCTCATCTTCTCTCTGCCAGTCCCTCCTCATCTTCTCTCTGCCACTCCTCCTCCTCTTCTTTCTGCCAGTCCCTCCTCATCTTCTCTCTGCGAGCCCTTCCTACTCTTCTCTTTGCCGTTCCTCCTCCTCTTCACTCTGCCAGCCCCTTCCCCTCTTTACTCTGCCAACCCCTCCTCTTCTCTCTACAAAGCCCCACCTCCCCTTCTCTCTCCCAGCCCCTCATCTTCTACTCTCTGCCAGCCCTCTTCTTCTTCCAGACTTTTCTTCTCTCTCTACTCCTCTACTCCTCTCCCATCAGATAGTGGCTTATGCCATGGTCCCCCTATCACCGCAGCTGTGAGGAATCACTTTAGGAAGTGGACATGGAGCTGTGTGTTGGGGGGGACCAGGCAAGACCAGCCGAGCCCAGCCGAGCCCAGAGCTCTACTCTAATCAGTCCCCAGAGGGTTGTGTGGCGTTGCTCCCTCTGATAGTGGTAAAAACCCCTCTCTCCACACACACACACACACACTCACACACACACGCGCACGCACACACACACACACACACACACACACACACACACACACACACACACACACACACACACACACACACACACACACACACACACACACACACACACACACACACACACACACACACACACACACACACACACAGTCTTGGACAGCTAACATTGTGGGGACACACAATTCAGTCCCATTCAAAATCCTATTTTCCCTAACCCCTAAACGTAACCCTAACCCTAAACCTAACCTTAGCTCCTAACCCTAACACTAGAACTAACCCTAGCTCCTAAACCTAACCCTAACACTAATTCTAACCTTAACCCTAACCCCCTAGAAATAGAATTTTACCTTGTGGGGACCAACAAAATGTCCCATGTTGGTCAATTTTATTTTGTTTAGTTCTCTTTTGGGGACTTCTGGTCCCCTTAAGAATAGTGTGGTTTGGTGAGACCCCTTCTCTCTACCTTTTTAATATAGCCTACCGCTCTGGCTTTGATTCTGCTAACTAGATTTTTGAACAGACACATACGGAGCCTTGCATATTTGTTCATACCGGTCAGGAGATGATTGAAGAGAGCTGTGGTTGTGATATAGCCTAGCTAAGCTGATGGATCTAACTCAACTCTGCAAAATGTACAATGGAGCTAGCTAGTGCTTTGCTACTAAGTTCTAACCATGGTTAATCTAAGCTACTGCTTGGTTAACCATAAACAATCTTAGTAGAGCTATGCTAACGATGGTGAAGCCATAATGCTGCATGTTAATGGCAAAAAGGGATTTAACTAGCATGATGCTAAAGGTTTCGATCTCATCACGATCTGTGACAGAGATAGAGCAAAGCGTTCAATAAGCTAACCATGATGTGGCTAATGTAGCAACATGCTAACGATGCTGAACCAGCCAGAGGTCACACTTAACATTGTTCAACACCTATAAACGGCAGCTGTGACAACTGTGATTGATATTAACTAGAGCTGCCCTAACCCTGATTGATCTTAACTAGCAGTAGGTTAGCCATAATGGATCTGAACTAGGTTAGCCATGATGTATCTGAAATAGGTTAGCAATGATGGACCTTAACTAACAGTCGGTTAGCCATAATGGATCTGAACTAGCAGTAGGTTAGCCATAATGGATCTGAACTAGCAGTAGGTTAGCCGTAATGGATCTGAACTAGCAGTAGGTTAGCCATAATGGATCTGAACTAGCAGTAGGTTAGCCATAATGGATCTGAACTAGCAGTAGGTTAGCCGTAATGGATCTGAACTAGCAATAGGTTAGCCATAATGGATCTGAACTAGCAGTAGGTTAGCCGTAATGGATCTGAACTAGCAATAGGTTAGCCGTAATGGATCTGAACTAGCAGTAGGTTAGCCGTAATGGATCTGAACTAGCAGTAGGTTAGCCATAATGGATCTGAACTAGCAGTAGGTTAGCCATAATGGATCTGAACTAGCAGTAGGTTAGCCGTAATGGATCTGAACTAGCAATAGGTTAGCCGTAATGGATCTGAACTAGCAGTAGGTTAGCCGTAATGGATCTGAACTAGCAGTAGGTTAGCCGTAATGGATCTGAACTAGCAATAGGTTAGCCGTAATGGATCTGAACTAGCAATAGGTTAGCCATAATGGATCTGAACCTAGGATAAGATAAGTAATCCTTCTCACCACCCCCCCCCCCCCCCTTAATGATTTAAATACACTATTGTAAAGTGGCTGTTCCACTGGATGTCAGAAGGTGAATTCACCAATTTGTAAGTCGCTCTGGATAAGAGCGTCTGCTAAATGACTTAAATGTAAATGTAAATGTAAACTTGCAGTAGGTTAGCCATAATGAATCTGAACTAGCAGTAGGTTAGCCGTAATGGATCTGAACTAGCAATAGGTTAACCATAATGGATCTGAACTTGCAGTAGGTTAGCCATAATGAATCTGAACTAGCAGTAGGTTAGCCGTTACGGATCTGAACTAGGTTAGCCATGATGGATCTGCCATAATGGATCTAAACTAGGTTAGCCATGATGGATCTGAACTAGGTTAGTCATAATGGATCTGAACTAGCAGTAGGTTAGCCATAATGGATCTGAACTAACAGTAGGTTAGCCGTAATGGATCTGAACTAGCAGTAGGTTAGCCGTAATGGATCTGAACAAGTAGTAGGTTAGCCATAATGGATCTGAACTAGCAGTAGGTTAGCCATAATAGATCTGAAGTAACAGTATGTTAGCCATAATGGATCTGAACTAGGTTAGCCATAACGGATCTGAAGTAGCAGAAGGTTAGCCATAATGGTATTGATCTAGGTTAGCCATAATGGATCTGAACTAAGTTAGCCTTGATGGATCTGAGCTAGCAGTTGGTGAGCCATAATGGATCTGAACTAGCAATAGGTTAGCCATAATGGATCTGAACTAGCAGTAGGTTAGCCATAATGGTATTGATCTAGGTTAGCCATAATGGATCTGAACTAGCAGTCGGTTAGTCACAATGGATCTGAACTAGGTTAGCCATGATGGATCTGAACTAGGTTAGCCATGATGGATCTGAACTAGGTTAGCCATGATGGATCTGAACTAGGTTAGCCATGATGGATCTGAACTAGGTTAGCCATAATGGATCTGAACTAGGTTAACCATAATGGATCTGAACTAGGTTAGCCATAATGGATCTGAACTAGGTTAGTCATAATGGATATGAACGAGCAATAGGTTAGCCATAATGGATCTGAACTACCAGTAGGTTAGCCATAACGGATCTGAACTAGCATTGGGCTAAAAGTGATGAACCAGATAGAAAGATTTTGCAAAGAGATTTTGAGACAATTGTTTTTGCTAGGTTAGCCATAATGGATCTGAACTAGCAGTAGGTTAGACATAATGGATCTGAACTAGCAGTAGGTTAGTCACAATGGATCTGAACTAGGTTAGCCATGATGGATCTGAACTAGCAGTAGGTTAGCCGTAATGGATCTGAACTAGCAATAGGTTAGCCATAATGGATCTGCACAAGCAGTATGTTAGCCATAATGGATCTGAACTAGCAGTAGGTTAGCCTTTATGGATCTGAACTAGCAGTAGTTTAGCCATAATGAATCTGAACTAGCAGTAGGTTAGCCTTTATGGATCTGAACTAGCAGTAGTTTAGCCATAATGAATCTGAACTAGCAGTAGGTTAGCCATAATGAATCTGAACTAGCAGTAGGCTAGCCGTAATGGATCTTAACTAGGTTAGCCATGATGGATCTGCCATAATGGATCTGAACTAGGTTAGCCATGATGGATCTGAACTAGGTTATCCATGATGGATCTGAACAAGCAGTAGGTTAGCCGTAATGTATCCGAACTAGCAGTAGGTTAGCCGTAATGGATCTGAACTAGCAGTAGGTTAGCCATAATGGATCTGAACTAGCAGTAGGTTAGCCATAATGGATCTGAACTAGCAGTAGGTTAGCCATAATGGATCTGAAGTAACAGTATGTTAGACATAATGGATCTGAACTAGGTTAGCCATAATGGATCTGAACTAGCAGTAGGTTAGCCATTATGGATCTGAACTAGCAGTAGGTTAGCCATAATGGATCTGAACTAGCAGTAGGTTAGCCGTAATGGATCTGAACTAGCAGTAGGTTAGCCATAATGGATCTGAACTAGCAGTAGGTTAGCCATAATGGATCTGAACTAGCAGTAGGTTAGCCATAATGGATCTGAACTAGCAGTAGGTTAGCCATAATGGATCTGAACTAGCAGTAGGTTAGCCATAATGGATCTGAACTAGCAGTAGGTTAGCCATAATGGATCTGAACTAGCAGTAGGTTAGCCATAATGGATCTGAAGTAACAGTATGTTAGACATAATGGATCTGAACTAGCAGTAGGTTAGCCATAACGGATCTGAACTAGCATTGGGCTAAAAGTGATGAACCAGATAGAAAGATTTTGCAAAGAGATTTTGAGACAATTGTTTTTGCTACTAGTGGCTGGTCTTGAAATAGTGTTGGATAACTAATAGTACTGTATGATTTTCTGAATGTATTCCAATTAGCACTTATGTTATTGTAAATTAGCAGTTTTAATGGAAATTTTACCCACACACCCACACACTCTTAGACTAACACACCCACACACTCTCAGACAAATACACCCACACACACACTCTCAGACAAATACACCCACACACACACTCTCAGACAAATACACCCACACACACACTCTCAGACGAACACACTCAATTCCCCTCAACATGACACTTCACTGATCTCCGCTTCAGAACGATGCTTGCGGCACATGCCCTATATTTACAGCTGACTCTGGGAAATACACTGTCATCTGCCAAAAAAGAGAAAGGGAGAGAGAAAGAGAGAGAGGAAAGGGAGGGATTTGATGGGGGGAGGTAGAGAGATGGAAAAGCGGAACTCGTAGGTTAAATTACTTCCTAGAGGGGCTGCTCTGTCTCCCCTGAGAAATGTGCCTCGTTTCACAGCAATGCATTACACCCCCACACACAAACACATGCGCACATACACTGCTTTCCAAAAGCAGCAGAATCTCCCCTCTACCTATCTGATGTATCCTCTGTACATTACTCAAATATTCAAGCGAGAGCAGAGGAGTGGAGGAGGAGTGTGTGTGGGTATGTTAGGGTTGGGCGATATTTGGGGAGACCTGTGCTACGATATGCTATTCCAAATATCTCCGATATCCGTTGTCATTGTTTTGTGCCGTTAATGACTGAATCATTTCAGACTGTGCAATTGTTGAGCTAATTTACGATTTTATAGTCACATTGTCATTAAATAATATTGATACTTAATTTATTTAAACGTGTTGATTCAGCCTAACTGAGGTTTGATTTGTACAGTTCAAATCGTCTTTCACGTCACGATGTATCATCAATGTCAAATATCACGTGTGTGTGTGTGTGTGTGTGTGTGTGTGTGTGTGTGTGTGTGTGTGTGTGTGTGTGTGTGTGTGTGTGTGTGTGTGTGTGTGTGTGTGAATAGTGCAGTAAATGGGGAGAATAGTGCAGTGGAATAGTGCAGTGGAATAGTGCGGTGGAATAGTGCAGTGGAATGGGGAGAGTAGAAAAGAGCAAGAAGGAGAAGACCACATATTCAGGCAGCACTGCAGTCATTTTGTGACAATCTTTCCAGCCAGGCGAGCCAATCATCTAGCTATCCGTGTGAGTCTGAAAGAGAGAACAGATAACTGTCATCATAGTTGAAGGGAAATAGAAATGAAAGGACGTGATCTTTCCGGTGAGGATTACTGGAGATTGGCCAGCATCGGCAGGGTCGTAACGAGTAGTCTGTGACATTTTGGACAAAATGTTATGTTGCTCAGATCCAATGATTTCAGTGATAGACCTAGCTTCTGAGAGGATGGTAGCTGTATCATTATGTTCCTTTGAGTCTGTGTGTGAGCTGTGGGTCCTAGAAAGCTATTTTTGTTTGGAATAATTCACCAAGACATTTAATTAGAGCTGTTGGTAAAAATGTAACTGAAATAGCCTAAGTTTGGCACTAGGCTTGTTTATCCAAGTGAGAGCAGACAGAGTGCTAAGGTTTAGCTTGAATAGACCGGCCTGTTCCTTTGAAAACATTGCAACCTTATGTCAGCATTGGGCTAGCAACCAGCATTAGCATTTTGGGATATAGCATTAGCACAGACTGAAATACATCCTACAGCCACCCATGTCAAGGCCATGTACTATTATCATCTTTACCCGGCACAGCCAGAAGAGGACTGGCCACCCCTCAGAACCTGGTTCCTCTCTAGGTTTCTTCCTAGGTTCCTGCCTTTCTAGGGAGTTTTTCCAAGCCACCGTGCTTCTACATCTGCATTGCTTGCTGTTTGGGGTTTTAGGCTGGGTTTCAGTATAGCACTTTGTGACATCCGCTGATGTAAAAAGGGCTTTATAAATACATTTGATTGACTGTCTGGGACCAAAATGCTCCGAAATAGCTTCCATCCCCAAGCCATAAGACTTGTAAACAGTTAACCAAATAGCTACCCAGACTATCTGCATCCACCCTTTTTGCACTAACTATTTTTGACTGGGCTCTAACCACATGCTCACACATACTTACACTGACACTATAACACACGCACGCACGCACGCACGCACGCACGCACGCACGCACACACACACACACACACACACACACACACACACACACACACACACACACACACACACACAGTCATCACATATGCTGCTGTTACTGTTTATTGTCTATCCTATTGCCTTGTCACTTTACTCCTACCTTTATGTACATATCTACCTCATACCCCGGCACAAGGACTCGGTAGTGGTATCCCGTGTATATAGCCAACTATCATTGCTCATTGTGGATTTGTTCCTCGTGTTGCTATTTTTGTTATTTTATTATTATTATTATTATTTGTATTCCTTATTGTTATTGTTACCCTATTCTGTATTCTGCATTGTTATTGTTAATGTATTCTGTATTGTTATTGTTACTGTATTCTGTATTGCTGGGAAGGGTCAGTAAGCATTTCATTGTTAGTCTACACCTGTTGCTTACGAAACATGTGACAATTAAAATTTGATTTGATTTACTCTACCAGTGAAACGTTTTAGAATAGTGCTGCATCTGATGACCTGGCCTCCACAATCCCCCGACCTCAACCAAATTGAGATGGTTTGGGATGAGTTGGACCGCAGAGTGAAGCAAAAGCAGCCAACAAGTGCTCAGCATATGTGGGAACTCCTTCAAGACTGTTGGAAAAGCATTCCAGGTGGAACTGGTTGAGAGAATGCCAAGAGTGTGCAAAGCTGTCATCAAGGCAAGGTGGTGGCTATTTGAAGAATCTCAAATATAAAATATATTTGGATTTGTTTAACACTTTTGGTTACTACGTGATTCCAAATGTGTTTTTTCATAGTTTTGATATTTTCACCAAAAATAAAAATAAAACTTGAATGAGTAGGTGTTCTAAAACTTTTGACTGGTAGTGTAAATCTCACTAGCTAGCCTCATCCCTGTGAAGGTCCCAGTATGACATCACTGCCATGTCTCGGCTCTTTTGCAGCCACTTTCAGTCAAAGGACATCTCAACTTTTATTCCATCATCGCTCTCTCTTTTTCCTTCTCTCACTATCTCCTCTCAGTATGTCTCCCCCCTCTCATTTGTCAAAGCAGGATAAATTAATGTGTAAACTTGAGTGAGCCGCTTCAGGAGGAAGACTGATGATGTGCTGTTGATGGTCCACTTATTCATTTGATTTAAACGTTTTGACTTAATATATCTTGCTGGGCTGTTGGCACCGATTAAACTGTCCACTCAGTGGATGTGAGAAATGTCCAGGAGTCTTAATCATTATTTACACAGCACCATGCACTCTTGGAAGGGATTCAATGACATGTCATTTGAGTTTGTGTCGAGTTAGTTTAGATTTTGTATCAGTAGGTGAACGGATGTGCTTCAAATTAGATATTTAAATAATTCAATGACGATGAGCGACCTTTGGCTCTAGAGCAGGATGTGTGTGTCGCGTGTATGTCACTGAGAGTTGGGAACAGCGACAGTGTCGCGACCTTTCACCTGTCTGCTAGTGATGACTCAGATTTACGGGAAAGAGGCGAGGCTCAGCAAACAACCAAGCAAGTCGCATTCATGGAGTGGCACAGGAACACATACACATACGCTCTGCTCTCTCACACATAGTCAGTCCTTCTCGCCTCTGGGTCATTCATTGGTTGATTCATTTGCATTTGGCTTTAAGAGTGTTTGACCTCCAGGGCCCCTCTTTCTACACCCCATCCCACCCTCAGCCCTCATTCTCTCTCTCTCTCTCTCTCTCTCTCTCTCTGTCTGTCTGTCTGTCTGTCTGTCTGTCTGTCTGTCTGTCTGTCTGTCTGTCTGTCTGTCTGTCTGTCTGTCTCTGTCTCTGTCTCTGTCTGTCTCTGTCTCTGTCTCTGTCTCTCTCTCTCTCTCTCTCTCTCTCTCTCTCTCTCTCTCTCTCTATTCAATTTAATTTAATTTAAGGGCTTTACTGGCATGGGAAACATATGTTAACATTGCCAATTCTTTCCAATGTGTCAGGTAATTATCTTTTTATTTCGCATGATTTGGTTGGTTCTAATTGTATTGCTGTCCTGGGGCTTTGTTTGTGTTTGTGAACAGAACCACAGTACCAGCTTGTTCAGGGGACTCTTCTCCGGGTTCATCTCTCTGTAGGTGATGGCTTTGCAATGGAAAGTTTGGGAATCACTTCCTTTTAGGTGGTTGTAGAATTGAACAGCTCTTTTCTGGATATTGATAATTAGCGGGTATCGGCTTAATTCTTCTCTGCATGCAGAATTCTTAAAATAATATCCTCAGTGTACAACGTAAAACCCAAAATAATGCATTTTTTTTTCAGAATTCTGCATGCAGAGTCTCAATTTGGTGTGTGTCCCATTTTGTGAATGCTTGGTTGGTGAGCAGTATTTGTAGCCAGATTCTAATTGGTATGTCAAAATGTATGTTCCTTTTGATGGCATAGAAAGCCCTTCTTGCCTTGTCTCTCAGATCGTTCACAGCTTTGTGGAAGTTACCTGTGGCGCTGATGTTTAGGTCGAGGTATGTATAGTTTTTGTGTGCTCTAGGGCAACAGTGTCTAGATGGAATTTGTTATTGTTGTCCTGGAAATTGGACCTTTTTTGGAACACCATCATTCTTTTCTTACTGAGGTTTACTGTCAGGGCCCAGGTCTGACAGAATCTGTGAAGAAGATCTAGGTGCTGCTGTAGGCCCTCCTTGGTTGGTGACAGAAGCACCAGATCATCAGCGAACAGTAGATATTTGACTTCAGATTCTAGTTGGGTGAAGCCGGGTGCTGCAGACTGTTCTAGTGCCTTCGCCAATTCGTTGATGTATATTGTTGATGTATATATGTTGAAGAAGGTGGGACTTAACTGCACACTTGTTGTTTGTGTCCATGGATTTTATAATGTCGTATGTTTTTCCCCTAACACCACTTTTCATCAATTTGTATTGCAGGCTCTCATGCCGAATTGAGTCAAAAGCTTTTTTGAAATCAACAAAGCATGAGAAGACTTTGCCTTTGTTTTGGTTTGTTTGTCAATTAGGGTGTGCAGGGTGAATACGTGATGTGTTGTACGGTAATTTGGTAAAAAGCCAATTTGACATTTGCTCAATACATTGTTTTCGCTGAGGAAATGTACGAGTCTGCTCTTAATGAAAATGCAGAGTATTTTCCCAAGGTGGCTGTTGATGCATATCAAATCAAATCAAATGTATTTATATAGCCCTTCATACATCAGCTGATATCTCAAAGTGCTGTACAGAAAGGCAGCCTAAAACCGCAAACAACAAGCAATGCAGGTGTAGAAGCACGGTGGCTAGGAAAAACTCCCTAGAAAGGCCAAAACCTAGGAAGAAACCTAGAGAGGAACCAGGCTATATGGGGTGGCCAGTCCTCTTCTGGCTGTGCCGGGTGGAGATTATAACAGAACATGGCCAAGATGTTCAAATGTTCATAAATGACCAGCATGGTCAAATAATAATAATCACAGGCAGAACAGTTGAAACTGGAGCAGCAGCACGGCCAGGTGGACTGGGGACAGCAAGGAGTCATCATGTCAGGTAGTCCTGAGGCATGGTCCTAGGGCTTAGGTCCTCCGAGAGAGAGAAAGAAAGAGAGAAAGAGAGAATTAGAGAGAGCATACTTAAATTCACACAGGACACCGGATAAGACAGGAGAAGTACTCCAGATTTAACAGACTGACCCTAGCCCCCCGACACGTACACTACAGCAGCACAAATACTGGAGGCTGAGACAGGAGGGGTCAGGAGACACTGTGGCCCCATCTGATGACACCCCCGGACAGGGCCAAACAGGAAGGATATAACCCCTGCCAAAGCACAGCCCCCACACCACTAGAGGGATATCTTCAACCACCAACTTACCATCCTGAGACAAGGCCGAGTATAGCTCACAAAGATCTCCGCCACGGCACAACCAAAGGGGGGGCGCCAACCCAGACAGGAAGATCACATCAGTGACTCAACCCACTCAAGTGACGCACCCCTCCTAGGGACGGTATGAAAGAGCCCTAGTAAGCCAGTGATTCAGCCCTTGTTATTGGGTTAGAGGCAGAGAATCCCAGTGGAAAGAGGGGAACCGGCCAGGCAGAGACAGCAAGGGCGGTTCGTTGCTCCAGAGCCTTTCCGTTCACCTTCACACTCCTGGGCCAGACTACACTCAATCATATGACCCACTGAAGAGATGAGTCTTCAGTAAAGACTTTAAGGTTGAGACCGAGTTTGCGTCTCTCACAGACCATTCCATAAAAATGGAGCTTTATAGGAGAAAGCCCTGCCTCCAGCTGTTTGCTTAGAAATTCTAGGGACAATTAGGAGGCCTGCATCTTGTGACTGTAGCGTACATGTAGGTATGTACGGCAGGACCAAATCAGAGAGATAGGTAGGAGCAAGCCCATGTAATGCTTTGTAGTTTAGCAATAAAACCTTGAAATCAGCCCTTGCCTTAACAGGAAGCCAGTGTAGGGAGGCTAGCACTGGAGTAATATGATCAAATGTTTTGGTTCTAGTCAGGATTCTAGCAGACGTATTTAGCACTAACTGAAGTTTATTTAGTGCTTTATCCGGGTAGCCGGAAAGTAGAGCATTGCAGTAGTCTAACCTGGAAGAAACAAAAGCATGGATACATTTTTCTGCATCATTTTTGGCCAGAAATTTCTGATTTTTGCAATGTTACGTAGTTGGAAAAAAGCTGTCTTGATATGTTCTTCAAAAGAGAGATCAGCGTCCAGAGTAACGCCGAGGTCCTTCACAGTTTAATTTGAGACGACTGTACAACCATTAAGATTAATTGTCAGATTCAACAGAAGATTTCTTTGTTTCTTTGGACCTAGAACAAGCATCTCTGTTTTGTCCGAGTTCAAAAGTAGAATGTTTGCAGCCAACACATGCTTCTAGAGAGGGCAATTTTGGGGCTTCACCATGTTTCATTGAAATGTGCAGCTGTGTGTCATCCGCATAGCAGTGAAAGTTAACAATATGTTTTCGAATGACATCCCCAAGAGGTAAAATATGTAGTGAAATATCCCACGGTAGTTATTGGGATAAATTGTCTCTCCACTTTTGTGCATTGGGGTGATCAGTACTTGGTTCCAAATATTGGGGAATATGCCAGAACTGATGATGATGTTAAATAGTTTAAGTGGGGGGGGTTGTATTTAGTCATGTAGTTCATTCAATGTAATTGGAGAATCCAGTGGGTTCTGGAGGTCTTTAATAGTTGATTCTAAGATTTTCCAAAATGATTGGAGAAATAGTTCATCCATACATCTCAGGTTTGGATAGATAACTCTTTGTGTTATTTGTTTAGAGTTTCCAATTTTCCCAGAGTTAGATTCTATGGATTCTTCAAATACATTTCGCTGATTTCTGACGTGTTGCTCATTTTTTCTCCGTAGTGTGTTTGTGTATGGTTTTAGTGATTCACCATGGTGAAGGCGTAGGCTCAGGTTTTCTGGGTCACAATGTTTTTGGTTTGATAGGTTTCTCAATTTCTTTCTTAGATTTTTGCATTCTTCAGTAGTCATTTGTCATTGTTGTTAATTTTCTTAGGTTGACATTTTCTGCTTGACATTTTTAGGTTTGATAGGGAAGCTGAGAGGTCAAAAATACTGTTTAGGTTTTCTACTTTTAAGTTTACACCTTCACTATTACAGTGAAACATTTTGTCCAGGAAGTTGTCTAGAAGGGAGTGTATTTGTTTTTTGGTAGGTTTCCACACTACTTCCTTCCATCTATAGCATTTCTTAATATTATTCAGTTCCTTTGGCTTTGATGCCTCATGGTTGAGTATTGCTCTGACTGACTGTGAACAATCTAAGAGACACTGGTTTGAGGTCAGTTATAAAGTAGTCTACAGTACTAATGCAAAGAGATGGGCTATAGGTGCACCTACCATAGGAGTCCCCTCGAAGCCTACCATTGACTATGTACATACCAAGCGTGCGACAGAGCTGCAGGAGTTGTGACCCGTTTTTGTTGGTTATGTTGTCATAGTTGTGCCTATGGGGACGTATGGGGGAGGGAATGCTGTCACCTCCAGGCAGGTGTTTGTCCCCCTGTGTGCTGAGGGTGTCAGGTTCTTGTCCGGTTCTGGCATTTAGGTCACCACATAGTAGTACATGTCCCTGGGCCTGGAAATGATTGATCTCCCTCTCCAGGATGGAGAAGCTGTCATCGTTAAAGCGTGGGGATTCTATTTGGGGGCATATAGGTAACACACAGGAGGACGTGTTTTTCTCTGTTGATATCATTTCCTTATTAATGTATTGCTAGATGTAAAATGTTCCTGTTTTAACTAATTTAATAGTGGGTTAGGTGCAAGGTCTGATCTATGCCAAATTAGCATACCCCCTGAGTGTCTTCACTGTTTCACACCTGGTAGTTTGGTGTATGGGACTACCAGCTCTCTGTAACCTAGAGGAGTGGGTCCATCTCCTTTAGGATGACAATGTCTGTATTTCAAATGTCTTTTTAGTTTGTTTAACTAGACAAGTCAGTTAAGATGACATTCTTATTTACAATGATGGCACACCCCGGGTGACCATGGGCCAACTGTGCGCCGCCCTATTGGACTCCCAAATGGCATATTATTGCTATATACATTGTTTTATCTCTCTCTCTATCCCTCTTTCTCCATGTATTCATTAGGCTCAAAGCTGTTTGTTCGCATCTCACTACCCTCATTAACATTTCAAGGCCCTGCTCAAGCACACAGCCCCTGGTTACCAAGGGCCGCCTCTCGGCAACCAGCAGTCAGCTGCAGAACACTGCAGACCAGAGAGAGTCCGAGAGAGTCAGGAGGTCCAGCCCTCCCCTTCTCTTCCTCACCCAGAGCGTATATCTATGTTGTCCAGTCGAGTTTCTTTCTGATCATTATGCCCTTGGTTGTTGATTATGTATTTGATTCTCTTTGCCTGCTGACGTCTTCTTCACTGTCATCTGTCCCTGAGTCCCTTTTTATTTGTGCTCAAGTACCATACACTCTCCAACTCTCCCTCCTGCACAGTCTCTCCCTCCTGCACAGTCTCTCCCTCCTGCACAGTCTCTCCCTCCTGCACAGTCTCTCCCTCCTGCACAGTCTCTCCCTCCTGCACAGTCTCTCCCTCCTTCACAGTCTCTCCCTCCTGCACAGTCTCTCCCTCCTGCACAGTCTCTCCCTCCTGCACAGTCTCTCCCTCCTGCACAGTCTCTCCCTCTCTCATTTGGTTTCTTTCCCCACAGCAGGCTTAGCTTTATCTGTGGTACAGTAGCATGAACCAAGCTGCTTGCTCGCCCTAGCCTGTCCTCGGCCTGATTGCCTTACTGCTACGCCACTACGTAGAACCCCTGCGTTGGCTAACCATCTCTGACAGCCTGCTCATACAAGAGGCTGAGAACGGCGGCTGGCGGAGGAGTAGTGCATGTTTGATTTTATTTAGGCTACTGATTTGCAGCACGAGACCGGAGGAATGAGAGTTAGAGTACCCCTCGAGGGCGAACCAGCCCAGCTAGCGTGGGAGACCTGTCATGTCTGATTGTAGCCCAGGCGGAGTGAGCCTTGGCTGGGTTAAGCAGAGAGGGCGCTACCCTTGTGGTGAGGGATGGATGATGGAGGATTCACTTGGGCTTAGTAGTGAGGGAAGAGCAGGAGAGTGAAAGCAAATTGGTGGAATTGACAATTTCTTAGCAGGGTTTTGTGGAATGTGTTTACGGGTGTTCAGAGTAGCGGGTTGGGAACTGAGGTGACATTGAGGTCTCTGTCTCCCTCTCATCCTCCCCTCATCTCTCTCACACACGTTCCTCTCTTCACTCACTCTACCTCTATTTCTCCCCTCTTCCCCTTCATATCTGCCTCCATCTTCCTTTCTCTCGTCTCATTTTATCTCTTCATTCCTCTCTCACCTTCCCATCATGTCTTTCTTTTTCTCTCCTCTCCCCCTCTCTACCCTACCTCCTCTCTCCCCTCCCTGTCTCTCCCCTCCCTCCCCTCTCCCCTCCCTGTCTCTCCCCTCCCTCCCCTCTCCCCTCCCTCTTCTCTCCCCTCCCTGTCTCGCCCCTCCCTCCTCTCTCCCCTCCCTGTCTCTCCCCTCCCTCCTCTCTCCACTCCCTGTCTCTCCCCTCCCTCCTCTCTCCCCTCCCTGTCTCTCCCCTCCCTGTCTCTCCCCCTGTCTCTCCTCTCCCCTCTCTCCCTCCCTGCCTCTCCCTCCCTCCCTCTCCCCTCCCTCTTCTCTCCCCTCCCTGTCTCTCCCCTCCTCCTCCTCTCCCCCCCTGTCTCTACCCTCCCTCCCTCTCTCCCCTCCTCCCCTCTCCCTCCCCTCCCTGTCTCTCCCCTCCCTCCCTCTCTCCCCTCCCTGTCTCTCCCCTCCCCTCCCTCCTCTCTCCCCTCCCTGTCTCTCCCCCTCCCCCTCCCCCTCCTCTCTCCCCTCCCTGTCTCTCCCTCTCTCCCCCCCTCCCCTCCCTCCCTCCCCTCTCTCCCTCCCTGTCTCTCCCTCCCCCTCCCTCCCCTCCCCTCCTCTCTCCTCCTCCCCTCCCCTCCCTCCTCTCTCCCCTCCCTGTCTCTCCCCTCCTCTCTCCCCTCCCCTCTCTCCCCTCCCTGTCTCTCCCCCTCCTCCCTCTCTCTCCCCTCCCTGTCCTCCCCTCCCTCCCTCCCCTCCTCTCCCCCCCCTCCCTCCTCCCCTCTCCCTCCCCCTCTCTCCCCCTCCCTCTCTCCCTCCTCCCTGTCTCCCTCCCCTCCCTCCTCCCTCTCCCCTCCCTGTCTCTCCCCTCCTCCTCTCTCCCCTCCCTGTCTCTCTCCTCCCTCCTCCTCCCTCCCTGTCCCTCCCTCCTCTCTCCCCCTCTCTACCCTCCCTCCTCTCTCCCCTCCCTCCTCTCTCCCCTCCCTCCTCTCTGCCCTCCCTGTCTCTCCCTTCCTCCTCTACTCTCTCTGATAGTGAAGTTCATCTCAGCCCAGCGAGACACTCAACCAGAGCCATTCTATTGCTACTACAACACGCCTCATGACTGCATTTAGATGGAAGGAGGGAAGAGAACAAGGAAAGCAGAGGTTTACTCTCAGCAGAGAGAGAAGGAGAGAGGGAGAGAGGGATGACTCGTAGGAGGCTGTGTTAAAAATAAAAACTCCCGTGGAGTCTGAGCTGATGGTGATAGATTAGAACCAGGCGACTGGAGTGGAGGGAGCATATAAATGAGATATTTAAGAAACATGAAAAATTGGGCCCAAATTGCAGCAAACAGCAGGCGGCTGGCCCTTGTTCTCCTTTCACAGCGGCTCCGGGTTCCAATCCATTGTGGAGCGTCTCTGTACAGAGGGAGTCCAGGACCGGACAGGTTGTGATAAGGACCAGCTGTGACCTCTCACCTCTTGGCTCCTCTGATCTGAGCCCTAGCAAAATTAGATTTTCTGTGTGTGTGTGTGTGTGTGTGTGTGTGTGTGTGTGTGTGTGTGTGTGTGTGTGTGTGTGTGTGTGTGTGTGTGTGTGTGTGTGTGTGAGAGAGAGAGAGCGAGAGAGAGCGAGAGAGAGAGAGCTTGTGTGAGTATGTGAGAGAGATAAGGGTAATCTGAGAGTAATGTTTCTGTGTGTGTGGGCAGGGCAATGTTTCTGTGTGTGTGGGCAGGGCAATGTTTCTGTGTGTGTGGGCAGGGCAATGTTTCTGTGTGTGTGGGTAGGGTAATGTTTCTGTGTGTGTGGGTAGGGTAGTGTTTCTGTGTGTGTGGGCAGGGTAGTGTTTCTGTGTGTGTGGGTAGGGTAGTGTTTCTGTGTGTGGGTAGGGTAGTGTTTCTGTGTGTGTGGGTAGGGTAATGTTTATGTGTGTGTGGGCAAGGTAGTGTTTCTGTGTGTGTGGGTAGGGTAGTGTTTCTGTGTGTGTGGGCAGTGTAGTGTTTCTGTGTGTGTGGGTAGGGTAGTGTTTCTGTGTGTGTGGGTAGGGTAGTGTTTCTGTGTGTGTGGGTAGGGTAGTGTTTCTGTGTGTGGGTAGGGTAGGGTAATGTTTCTGTGTGTGTGGGTAGGGTAGTGTTTCTGTGTGTGTGGGTAGGGTAGTGTTTCTGTGTGTGGGTAGGGTAGTGTTTCTGTGTGTGTAGGTAGGGTAGTGTTTCTGTGTGTGGGTAGGGTAGTGTTTCTGTGTGTGTGGGTAGGGTAGTGTTTCTGTGTGTGTGGGTAGGGTAGTGTTTCTGTGTGTGGGTAGGGTAGTGTTTCTGTGTGTGTGGGTAGGGTAGTGTTTCTGTGTGTGTGGGTAGGGTAGTGTTTCTGTGTGTGGGTAGGGTAGTGTTTCTGTGTGTGTGGGTAGGGTAGTGTTTCTGTGTGTGTGGGTAGGGTAGTGTTTCTGTGTGTGTGGGTAGGGTAGTGTTTCTGTGTGTGTGGGTAGGGTAGTGTTTCTGTGTGTGGGTAGGGTAGTGTGGGTAGGGTAGGGTAGTGTTTCTGTGGGTAGGGTGTGTTTCTGTGTGTGTGGGTAGGGTAGTGTTTCTGTGTGTGTGGGTAGGGGGTGTGTGTTTCTGTGTGTGTGGGTAGGGTAGTGTTTCTGTGTGTGTGGGTAGGGGGTTTCTGTGTGTGTGGGTAGGGTAGTGTTTCTGTGTGTTTCTGGGTAGGGTAGGGTGTTTCTGTGTGTGTGGGTAGGGTAGTGTTTCTGTGTGTTTCTGTGTGTGTGGGTAGGGTAGTGTTTCTGTGTGTGTGGGTAGGGTAGTGTTTCTGTGTGTGTGGGCAGGGTAATGTTTCTGTGTGTGTGGTAGAGGTCGACCGATTATGATTTTTCAACGCCGATACCGATTATTGTAGGACCAAAAAAGCCGATACCTATTAATCGGCCAGTTTTTTGTGTGTGTTTTTGTTGTTGTAATATTGACAATTACAACAATACTGAATGAACACTTATTTTAACTTAATATAATACATAAATAAAAATCAATTTAGCCTCAAGTAAATAGTGAAACATGTTCAATTTGGTTTAAATAATGCAAAAACTAAGTGTTGGAGAAGAAAGTAAAAGTGTAATATGTGCTATCTAAGAAAGCTAATGTTTAAGTTCCTTGCTCAGAACATGAGAACATATGAAAGCTGGTGTTTCCTTTTAACATGAGTCTTCAATATTCCCAGGTAAGAAGTTTTAGTGTCACGCCTTGGTCTTAGTATTTTGTGTTTTAGATAATTAGTTGGTCAGGCCAGGGTGTGACATGGGTTTATGTTATTGTGTTGTTGTATTGGGGTTTTTGTAGGCATTGGGATTGTGGTTGATTAGGGTGTGTTTAGTATAGGTTTGGCTGCCTGAGGCGGTTCTCAATCAGAGTCAGGTGATTCTCGTTGTCTCTGATTGGGAACCGTATTTAGGTAGCCTGGGTTTCACTTTGTATTTCGTGGGTGATTGTTCCTGTCTCTGTGTAGTTTCACCAGATAGGCTGTAATTAGGTTTCACGTTCCGTTTTGTTGTTTTTTGTATTTGTATCAGTTATTTCATGTACCGCGTTTGTTCCATTAAAAAACATGAGTAACCAACACGCTGCATTTCGGTCCGACTCTCTTTCGACAAACGAAGAACGTCGTTACATTTAGGTTGTAATTATTATAGGAATTATAGGACTATTTCCCTCTATACCATTTGTATTCCATTAACCTTTGACTATTGGATGTTCTTATAGGCACTTTAGTATTGCCAGTGTAACAGTATAGCTTCCGTCCCTCTCCTCGCTCCTACCTGGGCTCGAACCAGCAACACAACGACAACAGCCACCATCGAAGCAGTGTTACTCATGCAGAGCAAGGGGAGCAACTACTAGAAGGCTCAGAGAGAGTGACGTTTGAAACGCTATTAGCGCGCGCTAACTAGCTAGCCATTTCACTTCGGTTAAACCAGCCTCATCTCGGGAGTTGATAGGCTTGAAGTCATAAACAGCGCAATGCTTGACGCACAACGAAAATGCAAAATGCACAAAAGTGCTGTTTGAATGAATGTTTACGCGCCTGCTTCTGCCTACCACCACTCAGTCAGATACTTAGATACTTGTGTGCTCAGTCAGATTATATGCATCGCAGGACACGCTAGATAATATCTAGTAATCTCTTCAACCATGTGTAGTTAACTAGTGATTATAATTGATTGTTTTTTATAAGAGCAGTTTAATGCTAGCTAGCAACGTACCTTGGCTTACTGCATTCGCATAACAGGCAGTCTCCTTGTGGAGTGCAATGAGAGAGAGGCAGGTCTTTATTGCGTTGGACTAGTTAACTGTAAGGTTGCAAGATTGGACCCCCCGAGCTGACAAGGTGAAAATCTGTCATTCTGCCCCTGAACAAGGCAGTTAACCCACCGTTCCTAGGTCGTCATTGAAAATAAGAATGCGTTCTTAACTGACTTGCCTAGTTAAATAAAGGTATTACATTTTTGTAATTTTTTAAACGGCAATATCGATTTCCGATTTTTATGACTACTTGAAATCGGACCTCTAGTGTGTGGGCAGGGTAATGTTTCTTTATGTGTGGGCAGGGTAGTGTTTCTGTGTGTGTGGGGGGCAGGGTAGTGTTTCTGAACAGTATGTGAGTGGGTGCTGTCCTATTGCTGTCAGTGTTGTGTAATGCTCTGCTCATCGCTCTCTGTAATGTTTGACATGGAACATCATCACCACTGTCTATTGCTGATGAATAACTGGGTCGGGCCTGTTTGATCATGTGCCAAACCTGATCACAAATCCATCGATGTAGTTTGCAGATCATCACATCGACGTCAAACAACTCTCCTCCTTGTTGATCCAGTCATTTAACTAGAGTTTCCCTGAGGAGTTGGTAGAACATGAGTGACAGGCAGACACCGCCGGGCCGGGCCCTGTTTAAAATGCTCAGGCAGGCCGTGGTACGGTAGAGAGAGAGGAGTCACGAAACATGAATGCATTAGCACTGTGGACCCATACATTATGCAGAGGCTGAACTGCGACGGAAGACTCAAGACACAGAGAGAGAGTGAGAGGAAAGGACAGTGAGAGGAATCAGGCATGTTGAAGTCAGCAGCACAGTCCAGTGTGATGACGGAGGGATGTGGGGTGTGTGTAAGTCAGTGTGTGTGAGAGAGTGTGTGTGTCTGTGCAATAGGAGGTCACCCCGTCTTGTTGCTCTGTTATCTGAATAGAAGGTCACCCCGTCTTGTTGCTCTGTTATCTGAATAGAAGGTCACCCCGTCTTGTTGCTCTGTTATCTGAATAGAAGGTCACCCCGTCTTGTTGCTCTGTTATCTGAATAGAAGGTCACCTCATCTTGTTGCTCTGTTATCTGGATAGAAGGTCACCTCATCTTGTTGCTCTGTTATCTGAATAGGTCACCTCATCTTGTTGCTCTGTTATCTGAATAGAAGGTCACCCCGTCTTGTTGCTCTGTTATCTGAATAGAAGGTCACCCGTCTTGTTGCTCTGTTATCTGAATAGAAGGTCACCCCATCTTGTTGCTCTGTTATCTGGATAGAAGGTCACCTCATCTTGTTGCTCTGTTATCTGAATAGAAGGTCACCTCATCTTGTCGCTCTGTTATCTGAATAGAAGGTCACCTCATCTTGTTGCTCTGTTATCTGAATAGAAGGGCACCTCATCTTGTTGCTGAAGTGTATACTAATAGGGGAATGGATGGAGGGCAATGGAGGGTACTTCAGCATTCCCTGGTTTACACAAGCTAATGCTGATAAGCTGACTCTCTTCCTTGTTCATGACCCCTAGAAAGTTCTGAGCAACAACAAATCAAGGCAGGTGCTTCGTCATCTGTTGGTCCTAAGGGGTCTGGGTCTAATCATGGTTATTTATGTGTGTGTGTGTGTGAGGGGGGTTGATAAATATAGTTTTCTGTGTGTGTGTGTGTGTGTGTGTGTGTGTGTGTGTGTGTGTGTGTGTGTGTGTGTGTGTGTGTGTGTGTGTGTGTGTGTGTGTGTGTGTGTGTGTGTGTGTGTGTGTGTGTGTGTGTGTGTGTGTGTGTGTGTGAGGTATGCAGTGATGACTGAATGGCTGGGGCTGGAATGGGCGTGTTGTCTATCTGTGTGTCTGGGTGTGTGGGAGTGGTTCGTGTCCAGCTGTCAACACCTGTCTGTCATGTGTCAACTAAACAGAACCCTCCTCGGCCAATCAAACTCCTATTCTCAGTCCATGAGACGTGGGAGTCTCTGGATGTCTTCTGCAGCCCGGAGTATCCCCCCAAGCTCTCCGATCAGTAGGAAGACACTAGAGCGCCCAGGGCAGCTGAGGGACTGTAGAACAAAACAAAACAGACAACTAGAATAGAGAATAGAAATATATGGATTGGACTCTGAGGTAGGAAAGAGGACAGATCTACAATTGACTAGAACATGAGTTCCTCCCCTGCACAAGGGACCACAATGGGCTGAAAATAAAGAGCAGTCAGAAAATCCTGTCTCTTTCCTCCTTCCCCGGCAGGGGACCTGGGATGTAACTGGCATTAAAAGGCTTGCTCGGGAGTTGTGAATAAGCAACTGGATTGAGCTCAGCAGCAACGCTTTGATCTGAATCAACGCGCTCTGCTTCCATCAACGCGCTCTGCTTCCATCGCACAGCTCAGGGAGACTGGATGTGCATACTAAAACTGTCGGAGAGGAGCCGGCTTTGCTCTTCTGCTTTCACTCACATTTTCAGTGCTTATGCACTTCCCTATCAGCTTTACAAGCACAGTGTGGCAATATTGACTTGCAAAGAGCAACACTCAAGTATGAAGCTTACAGCATTACACACATTCATATGGGCTTGGAAAAAAGACCAGGCCTATTACTAGCATCCATATTAGAGGTTGACCGATTATGATTTTTCAACGCCGATACCGATACCGATTATTGGAGGACCAAAAAAGCCGATACCGATTAATCGGGCGATTTATAAATAAATTAAAATTTAAAAAAACGTATTTGTAATAATGACAATTACAACAATACTGAATTAACACTTATTTTTAACTTAATATAATACATCAATAAAATCAATTTAGCCTGAAGTAGATAATGAAACATGTTCAATTTAGTTTAAATATTGCAAAAACAAAGTGTTGGTGAAGAAAGTAAAAGTGCAATATGTGCCATGTAAGAAGAACGTTTCAGTTCCTTGCTCAGAACATGAGAACATATGAAAGCTGGTGGTTGCTTTTAACATGAGTTTTCAATATTCCCAGGTAAGAAGTTTTAGGTTGTAGTTATTATCGGACTATTTCCCTCTATACCATCTATATTTCATTAACCTTTGACTATTTTATGTTCTTATAGGCACTTTAGCATTGCCAATGTAACAGTATAGCTTCCGTCCCTCTCCTCGCTCCAACCTGGGCTCGAACTAGCAACACAACGACAACAGCCACCACATCGAAGCAGCTTTACCCATGCAGATCAAGGGAAACAACCACCCCAAGGCTCAGAGCGAGTGAAGTTTGAAACGCTATTAGCGCGCGCTAACTAGCCAGCCATTTCACTTCGGTCACACCAGCCTCATCTCGGGAGTTGATAGGTTTGAAGTCATAAACAGCACAAGGCTTGACGCACAACGAAGAGCTGCTGGCAAAATGCACAAAAGTGCTGTTTGAATGAATGTTTACGCGCCTGCTTCTGCCTTTACCACCACTCAGTCAGATAATTAGATACTTGTATGCTTGTATGCTCAGCCAGATAATTACATACTTGCATGCTTGTATGCTCAGTCAGATAATTACATACTTGTATGCTTGTATGCTCAGTCAGTTAATTACATGCTTGTATGCTTGTATGCTCAGTCAGATAATTACATACTTGCATGCTTGTATGCTCAGTCAGATAATTACATACTTGTATGCTCAGTCAGATTATATGCAACACAGGACACGCTAGATAATATCTAGTAATACCATCAACCATGTGTAGTTAACTAGTGATTATGATTATTGTTTTTTATAGATAAGTTTAATGCTTGCTAGCAGCTTACCTTGGCTTACTGCATTCGCGTAACAGGCAGTCTCTTTGTGGAGTGCAACGAGAGAGATGCAGGTTGTTATTGCGTTGGACTAGTTAACTGTTAGGTTGCAAAATTGGATCCCCGAGCTGACACTGTGAAAATCTGTCGTTCTGCCCCTGAACGAGGCAGTTAACTCACCGTTCCTAGGTCGTCATTGAAAATAAGAATGTGTTCTTAACTGACTTGTTCTAAACGGACAATCGGCACTCAATAATACCGATTTCCGATTGTTATGAAAACTTGAAATCGGCCCTAATTAATCGCCATTCCGATTAATCGGTTGACCTCTAATCCATATGGACTTAATAACCATTGTCCTGAAATGTATTCATGGACAGAGTAATGTACTCAGTCCTTCTCCCATATGGATCCATTGGGTCAATGAACTTGATGTGGTTTCTACCTTTTTTCCAGCCCAGTTACATTGCAATGTCATAGTTATTTAGTTGGAGACGGGCCCAAATTACAGGAGGCAAGACTCGTAAGCTGTCCTCTCAACTGTACCATTAGGCCAGTTCTGTGGAAAAGGGCAGTAAGAGAAAGCAAGCAGCCTCAAAGACATGGAGAGAAGAGAGTCTGCACTAATAGAGTGCTGTATATTAGTATATTAAATTACAGTACCCAACCATTCATGTCAACACCATGTGATTTAGATGAGGAACCATCATCTACAGAGTACGCCTGGCTGTTGAAACGGAGCTATGGAAATGGAAAATCTCATTATTCCATCCAGCTCCTGATAGATTTAGATTTCCCCCTTGGCTGGTTGTTCTTCATAGCCCAACGACAGTTGGACTGGTGTTAACACAACAAACACACTGGTTCAGTTATTTTCATCAAATCTAACTTTGGCACTATAGTAATGGAACTCCCTTGTAAATGTCACCAAAGGTTTAAGATAACGTCTCCACTTATACTATATGCCATTTAGAAGATACCGTTATCTAAAATGCGTTACAGTCAAGCGTGACCACACACTTCAGCCCCCAGGGAAAAGGAATCAGCATTGCGTTCTACATTATACGTAGGAGTGGTCCCAGGAATCAAACCCACTACCCTGACGTTTTAAGTGCCATGCTCTACCAACTGAGCTACAAAGGACGACAGACTTCCCAGTCATGCAGCTCCCCCACACCCCACCAAGAAAGCTGAGCCTGAGACTCTGTTGAGGGACTCTATTTTGGCATTATTTTACTATCAATGGTTTTGCCATAGCTTTAGACTTAGCCAAAATGATGGCTAAGGGTCACTGGTATAAACCAAATGACTCTGCTTTAGGCCTTTCATAGCTCTATGCTAGCAGTGGCTCTCTTAGCCAAAGAAAAGTGAACAAATGTTTTAATTGAGGTTTTGACACCTCAGACTTTGCTAGCAAAATCTGTAGGCCTATTACTAGGCCTTGTTGATACTCTGTTTTATTTGGAGCTATGCTAACTGAATCAATGTTAGCCTGTACTCGCTAAAACAATGTTGTCGTTGGAGCTATGCTAGCTGAATCAATGTTAGCCTGCACTCGCTAAAACAATGTTGTCGTTGGAGCTATGCTAGCTGAATCAATGTTAGCCTGCACTCGCTAAAACAATGTTGTCGTTGGAGCTATGCTAGCTGAATCAATGTTAGCCTGCACTCGCTAAAACAATGTTGTCGTTGGAGCTATGCTAGCTGAATCAATGTTAGCCTGCACTCGCTAAAACAATGTTGTCGTTGGAGCTATGCTAGCTGAATCAATGTTAGCCTGCACTCGCTAAAACAATGTTGTCGTTGGAGCTATGCTAGCTGAATCAATGTTAGCCTGCACTCGCTAAAACAATGTTGTCGTTGGAGCTATGCTAGCCATGTCCTGTGTTAGATGAATCTCTGCTCTATCTTAGGGATTCTGTTGTTCTCTGGTTTCCCACCTGCCTTGTGTCAATCATCTGTAAGCCCACAGAGTGGCCCCTCGTTTGGGTCGGCTTGGGGAAACTGAGACGCCATCCGTCCCTCCCGACCATGGGATCACTTCAGAGTTTTCATGACTTAGCCTGCAATAACGCAGCTGGTCATGGCACTCTGTCTCAGCTGCCATCTTTGAGAAACAGTGGCACACTGGAACATGTTCTTGTAAAAACTTCTCTGATGAAGTGTAATTAGGGGGGTAGGGGTCATTTTATTTTTTCTCTTAAAATGACACTTATCTATCATTTCACTGAAGGAACTCATAAGCATGTTATGAGAGATGCATAAGACTGATTTCAGACTATAAGCATTAGAAAAGCCTTTTTTCTGCTGTGTCATTATTACGACAGCAGTCTATCGACCTTATGTCGGCGGAAATGCCAACCGAAGTGTCACCAGTAAACCTTTAACCATAGCAACCTTTATGGGTATATCCCATCCCATCTCTAAAAAAAGCCTCAGTGAGAGTCTGTGAGAGCTCTGATGTGGGGCTCCTTGGGGCCTGCTGGGGTGCTTTCCAGTCAGCCTTTGTCTGTTATTGACTGTTATTGCAGTTGGCAGAGGGGGCTACTGCCTTGGCAATGTCTGCAATGGGCTGCCAGTGTGGCCCCGTCCCGACTCGGCCATATAGAGACGCTGTGACTGGTTGCCAGTGTGACTCCGTCCCGACTCGGCCATATAGAGCCTCTGTGACTGGTTGCCAGTGTGGCCCCGTCCCGACTCGGCCATAGAGAGCCGCTGTGACTGGCTGCCAGTGTGGCCCCGTCCCGACTCGGCCATATAGAGCCGCTGTGACTGGCTGCCAGGGAAACTGTTCATGACCACACACTTCAGCCCCCAGGGAAAAGGAATCAGCATTGCATTCTACAGAGGAGGGGGGAAAGAGACAGAAGTAAAGAGAGAAAGAATGAGTGACAGGGAGAATGACAGTCAGAGAGGGAGTTTTAACGGTCAGTTTGCTAGCCCCTCCCATGCTTGTTGTGTGTGTGTTGGTGTTTGTGTATACGTTTGTCTGTGTGTGTGTGTGTGTGTGTGTCCAGGATAACATAATGGGACTGAGAAAGTGTGTGTGAATGTGAGAATGTGCAGTTGCCTTAAATCTTCCCCAGTCTTCTTCTCTCTGAATGAACTCCATTCATTTTGGATGTTTGTTTGTGACGAATTATAAAACGCTCAACTCTGGAACTAATGAGTTTTAGACCTGTCTGTCTCTCTGTGCCCTGAGGTAGGGTTAATTACCCAGGGGTAATTCAGCATGCACCCAGAGAGAGGGAGAGAGAGAGAGAGAGAGAGAGAGAGAGAGAGAGAGAGAGAGAGAGAGAGAGAGAGAGAGAGAGAGAGAGAGAGAGAGAGAGAGAGAGAGAGAGAGAGAGAGAGAGAGAGAGAGAGAGGAGAGAGAGAGAGAGAGAGAGAAGGTGAGAGAGGGAGAGAAGGTGAGAGAGGGAGAGAAGGAGAGAGAGAGAGAGAGAGTGCCTAGGGTGTAGGTGCATGCTGTGTGGAAAAGAGACGTTAGGGAATATGGAGAGCACATGGTGAGAGAGAGGAGGGAATAAGGTAAAGAGGACAGAGTGAGAGAGAGAGAATAGAGGGAGGAGGGTACCTACAGAAGTCTTGCCGGGGGGCTACCACGG